>NC_056735.1:1613553351-1613853351 GCF_019279795.1 Protopterus annectens
CAAAGACACTTTGGGTCTCCCTTGAAAATAAACAAATGCCTAACCAGACTAACCTGGTCAAAAAAATTTTAGTAAATAAAATGACTTTTAAAGATTGTCTCAAACACATACTGGAAATGCAGTTCTTAAGTACATATACAGAAGACTAGAGCTCTTAGACAGTGAAAAGTAAAAAGGCTGTACTGCAATGACAACATGAAACAAATGATTAACCAATTCTCTAAATTACCTGCAGACACTGACTAGGTGTTCAACCAGCTTATCTCTAAATCAAGCTTGATTACTTTCTACAGTTTACACAGAAGAGTAGCTGAAGAGCTATTCTATTTGGGTTTACTACTTCAGTGTTGAAAGCCTAATGTTTGTGCAAATGCTATACTGCATATATATTTATGTATAGTTTCAGCCCCCCCCCCCCCTTTCTGTACAGAGTTGTTGAAAAAGGTCTGCTGACAAGTCCAGCTTCCTGTCCATTAAATAAGTCTCTGAATTTTAATGCAACACCACCTCACCGGTATTTCTTAAAGAGTGGCCACTGAGGAAAATTGCAACCTTAAAACATTGTTCATAGGCAGAGGCCCTGATTGCTACTGACACTTAAGACTTGGCTGGCTACTGGTAGTAATAGCAAGTAATAATGCAGCACAGTTCTTCACCCCTAAACAACTTCTGTAAAAGAGCAAAGTCGATCATAAAAACATAATGAGTGAAACAGTTTTACTTTGAAACCACAGTCGCTCAGGTGTCATACATGGAGAAAGCCTTGACTAAAATTGAGCCAACCTGGGTACAGTTAGTGGCTCAGGCAATTCACAGAGCATTAGTGAGGGGATTGGCATGCACATCCAAGTTGGGAGGGTGCTCAGTGATATGCTCCCAAGGGAAGGCGTGGTCCAAAGAGGGGAGTTGCCCTCGGATGTACGTGGACGGTGGGGAAAGGGAGTGGTTAAGCCATCAACCCCCTCCCCCCCTACATAGGCACAGATGAGCCAAGCTCCCAGCTCACTCTCAGGATCCACTACTGGCCTCAGAGATAACAGAGCAAATCCAGGGTGGTGGCAGGGTTGGAGAATAGCTGCTAGACCCAGCACGGACACTGTGTACTGGGGATTGGGCTGGTAAACATAACGTCTGAGGGGCCCCGAAAAAAGAAAAAAGGGGTAAAAAAGTTTTACTGTGGAACCAAGATGGTTAGCTAGGTGGGCAAAGCAGTGTTACCACATCACAAGCAAAACTACTGTTTTTCATCATCAGCTGAAAGAGACAATTTATTGTATTCAATTTTCATAGCAGTCTGGCAAAAATACAGGCTAACTAGATCCAAATCTTACAAATATGTCTCACTTAGCTAGCAAAATCATTTAAATGAAGGCATCAGTAAACACAGCATAAAAATTCCATTCCAGCAACAACAAAATGCATTCACCACTTAACACAGGCTTTCTTTTCTGAAGAAATTCTTCACTTAAGCCAAATGTCAGTTAGTTGGCCCCTTAATTTTTGTATGAAACTCTGACTGAAGATAAAAAAAATCTAAACATTTTGTTTATCTACCTCAGCAGTTCTCTCCCTAATACTAAGTCATCCAAAACATCTTGGGATCTCACTACATTTGAATTTCTCCTGAGAATAGAATTTCCTTTTATTTGCTGGTGCCTACTGGGTACCCCCATCAGATCATCCCCATGCCCTTCTCATCTACTTGCCAATAACCCCCAACAAAAATGCCCTTAAAAAGATAAAGAAATGTATGCTTTTCCTTGCATGTATTTGTTTACTTGACATTTTTTAAATCAGGAAAGCCGACTTTGCAATAACCCCTTTTCAGTGGAGGTCAGAGAAGTAAAGTCCTGCAGATAAATCAATTTTACAAACAAATAAAACATCATATCTATGTAAGAAACCAATATCTGCAGTTGTCACACACAAGGTCTATGCATAGTGTATGCAAGAATAAATCAACTGAATGCTGCAGATTACACAAGCTACAGGTGGAGTGAAGCAGAGCCCATATACTGAGGGAGAACTATGCTACAATAATGAAGCTATAACAAAAAAAAAATTACAACTGTTTGTTTATTATAAATGTATTCCTATGTCATATGCAGGACATAGGAAAGAAAAGGGATTACAATAAGAGGAGGAAATAGTGTTTAGTAAATCTCAAAATGCAAAGTATTACTTGAGAAGGCATGAGAGATTTTGTAGAAAACAGGAGGCAAAAGGAAAAAAACAAATGGATAAAGAGGTGGTTTGTTAGTAAGGGAAGTCTAAAGAATGAGACAGTGAGACTTTAGGAGAGGACACAAGACACTTCTGTGGGGAATTAGGCTATGTTTAAGTATTCTTCCCTTTATGAGTTCAAGTCTGAATACAATGGGTTTGAGCGATGGCTCAAGCTTACGCAAAACAGATTCTGTTCTCCTACATGTGTCCTATTACAGACAAGCCACTGCAAAATCATAATGCAGTAGTAAAAACTAAGACCTCCTGCAGAAAGTGCAAAGATCTGAATAGTATTCATTTTAAATGAACAGTACTCTGCATTCCTAAACTTAAATGTTATTTAACATTACATACATTTGTCTGTCAAAATTAGTGTAACCAGGTCATGGCAGGTAATATGTCTCAGTGGTTCAGTTCACTTATCAGTAAAACAACAACAAAAAAAAAGGAAGCAAGCAAGCCATCCTTTCTCAAAACAAACATGCTGCTGCGCATCTACCCAAGATCAGTCCTGAACATGGGTATTTACACAATGCAGAACAGGAGGACTTCATCTAAGCACTGTACAATTTAGCACTATGCCTACAATTCTGCGGTCTCAGAATTGCACTATGCCTGCAATTGAGACTGCAGCCTTCTTCTAAATTATTAAAAGCTTAAAAATATGAACACCCTATACATGTTACATTTCTCATACAGAAAGAAATGTACTTAATCATGTACTGTCAACACTTCCAAAGATCCCAAAAGAAGCACGGCAGAGGTCACAGAAATAAGATACAATAGTAGGTTCATAGGTGGGTACTAGGCTACCTGCCTGAAGGCATTTATAAGCCTAGCCAGTATGTGTTGGCTTTCGCCGTCCCCTTAGATTAGTTCCCTGTGCCTCTGTCCAGCAGAGCCACTGAAGTGATCCCAGAGGTAAACTTTCTGTTTCCCATCCACTCGTCAAGCTTTCTTTTGAAGAGTGTTAGCAAGGAGCTCTGCCTAATGTAGACTGGGATCTTGTTCCAAAGCATGTGAAGTCTCTGGGACAGGAATCTATCCCTCCAGCACGTCCTATTTATTGTTGTGGTGAGGTTTAGATCCCTAGAGCGTGTGGCTCGAGGGGATAAGGTTGTCTTTAGGTGGAGCACGTCCATCAATTCTGGGTTGGACATTGTCTTGTATGTTAGGCAGAGATCACCTCTGAGTAGGCGGTATGCAAATGAGTAGAACTGGAGTTTCTTCAGTCGAGCTGCATAGGGCATCTGTTTGAGGCCATTGATCCTCTTGGTGAGGTACTTCTGTGGTCTTTCCAGCTGTTGCAAGTGTCTTGTAAGGTACATCCCAAATGGGGTGTTGTACTCTAAGATGGGTCTGATGAGTAGAGGGGCAAAATGACCTCTTTTGATCTGGATGCAAACCCTTTTGTGATTAGGTGGGCCACAGAGAAGGATTTTCTAACCACTTTGGCAATGTGATTATCTACGGTGAGATTACTATCTATTTGGGTCCCCAGATCCCTTATTACGTCTTCCGTATTTAGGGGACTGCCACCTATGTGGTAGTTTGTGGGTACTTTGTTTTTTCCAAAGAGGATGACTATGCACTTTTTGGCATTTAGCTTGAGGCCATGATTTTGACACCAGGTATCCGTCTCAGTGAGACCCTTTTGGAGGATGTCTGTGTCAGCCGGAGAGTCAATTATAGCCCCTAGTTTGCAGTCGTCTGTGAACTTGGTCAGCCATAGTCCTCCTGTGCTTGCCTGTACCTCTGAGAAGTATATGCCGAACAGGAGGGGTCCAATGACTGAGCCATGGGGAGCACCACTTGTAACCGGTTTGGAGACGGACCTAGCTCCCGCAACTGTCACCATTTGGGTTCTGTCCATGAGCCAGTTGGCAACCCATCTTGTGACGTAGGGGGTTATGTTCAGGCTGGTGAGCTTGTCTATAATACCAGAATGGGGAATGGTGTTGAAGGCCTTAGCAAGGTCTAGGTAGGCTGTGTGTACCACCTTTCCCTCGTCTACAGCCTTGGTAACTATCTCAAAGAAGTCCACCAGGTTTAGGAGGCATGGTCTGCCCTTAACAAAGCCAAACTGGGTAGGGTCCAGTGTTTGGAGGTTCCCAATGTCTCTGTTAATGAGTTCCATGATGATGCGCTCCATAGCCTTGCAGACCAAGCTAGTCAGGCTTATAGGGCGATAGTTCCCTGGGTCTGTTGTGGCTCCACCTTTGTGGAGCGGAATAACCATTGGTGTGCACCACTCTATGTGTATGTAAGCCTGTGGAGAGGCTGAGTTTAAACAGTGTGTTTAGGTGAGGGGTTAGTTCGTCTTTCAGCTCGTGTAGGATGCAGCCTGGGACCCCATTGATACTGACTGGCTTTGGAGAGGGCTGTTTTAACCTGAGTGTCTGTGATTTCAGGGACTCTACATTCTTCTGGTATGATTATGGGCCCTTTTGGGGGTGAGGGGGGTGAATTTTGCGCTGAACCTGTCTGCCAGGATGTTGGCAATATTGGTCGGTTCAGTGTATTTTGTGCCATTCTGCACTAACTCTGAGCAGATCTGAGCATTGCCAAGTAGATTCTTGACATAGCTAAAAAATGCCTTGCAGTTATCTTTGGAGTCCTTGGCAATTTTTCTTTCAAAGCTCGCCTTGGATGATTTTATGAGGGATCGTAATTTCTTGCTGATACTGATCAGGGATGTCTTCCCTTCTTGGGATTTTACTCTTTTCTGTACTGGTTTCTTCCTTCTATTGTATAGCTTGTTTATGGCAGGAGTCCACCAGACAGGTTTCCTTTTCTTGGAGGAGTGAGTCTTGGTTTTGCTTGGGATGGCACGATCCATGCATTTCTGTAGCTGCCCGTAGAATGCATTAGTAAACGATTTTGCAGCTTGGACAGTGTTATCCTTCAGCATGGGGGCTTTAAAACTTTCCACCTCGGTCTTAAGTAATGTGAAGTTTGCTTTTGAAAAGTTTTTCATGGTGGCTTTCTAATCCGGGGGTGGGGATGGAATATGGATATCCAAAGTGATTTGTTTATGGTCAGATCTAACCAGCGAGGGGTTGACCTCTGGTGTGGAACATTGGTCACCCATGTTGGTGATGACCAGGTCCAATATGTTGTCACCTCTGGTGGGAGTGTTGACCAGTTGAACCAGGGTGTTTGAGTTTATAAATTCTAGGAAAAGTTGGGCAAGGGAGTTAGTACTCGAGTAGTTCTCCCAGTTAATGTTTGGGTAATTGAAATCGCCCAATATTAGGGTGTTTGGTAGGACCTTTATGTTTCCCAGTGTTTCCAGAAACGTGGAATGGGGGTCCTGGGACATGGTGGGTGATCTGTAGCAAGCTACAATTTGAAATGCAGTTTTGCCCATTGTTAGTTGCGCGTGGATGATCTCTGAAGCATCATGCTGTGCCACTAACCTGGAAGTGTGGGTATCCTTGATGAATATGGATACGCCCCTATCTTCTGTATTTCGGTTTGGGTTCTGTGGCTGAAATGTATGGTATGAGTTGTGGCCTGGTAGTGCTGGGGTGCTCTCTGGAGCCTTAAACCAGGTTTCTGTTACTGCACATATATCGATTTTCTCCATACTAAGGAGTACCTCGAGTGCGTGTATTTTGAGGTTTAGACTTCTGGCATTGAGTAGCATTACCCTCAGTTTTTTGTTACTTGTGCTATTTACGGCGGTGGGTTTGTCTTTTGAGCCTTGCCTAAAAAAGGCACTATGGGGGTGGCAAGAGCCTTGGCAAGTATTCGAAAGCCTAAGGGTGACAGGTGAAAGCCATCTCCAGCAAAGCAGCGTGGCTTGTCGAGCATGTCATCCCAGGGGGACAGACACTGGATCCCCTTTGAATGACACCAGAAACTTAGCCAGTTGTTGAAATCGAGATTTTTTTCTTTATACCATGGTATCATTCATGGTGAGGGCAGGATGCTGCTCAGGGTCAGGGTCATACCGGCCTGGGCTACATGATCAGAGAGCTCTTCCATGTCTCTTTTCATGTAGTCCAGGGAGGTACGGCTCTGGTCATTCACACCAAACATGGACAATGACAGAGTCATATTTGTACTTGTTCTGGAGTGACCTGAGTGCTTGTGTTATGTGGCGGATCCTGGCACCCGACAGGCAGCTAACAGTAACCTTCTCCTTATTCAGCCTAGTGAGTGGGACGTCAGTGTGCCTGACGATAGAGTCACCTATTACTAGTATGTTATTTTGCTTTAAGGGCTGTGATTGCATGGCACACTGGTTTTGTGAAGTATGTGTTTCATGGTTTGTGTTGGGGGTGGAGGTTGCTTGGATGTTTGCTTTGGAGGTCTCTGTTGGTTTTGCAGATTTTTATTTAGAGCCTCCGAGTATGTTTTCGTGTATTTATGCGTTTTTTGCCAGTGCTGATTTAATGGGTCTATGTAAGACTGGTGGTGTGATGCAAGTATTTCTCTTCTCCTCTTGACTGTCTGATCCAGTCTTGGGTTGAGAGAGCTTAGCCTCTAGTTTGGCTGTATAACTGCATCTCTTGCATGTATTAGTGTTTGGTGGTAGGAGGAGGGGGTTGTCTGTGTACATGAGGCAGTTGTAACATTGCCTCAAAATGCCCAGATTCACCAGTTGGACTGGAGAGTACACCTGAAACTGTCCTTTGGACATGCCTGGATAGGTACAGTGAACTGTTTTACTGGATGGCTGGTAAGGTCAAATAGAGATCCTTGTCCTTCTGTACAGTACAGGAGGGTCTAGTGCTAGGGTTTATAAGTGCTTGCTATAAGTTTTGAGCAAGTGCCGGGCTGAGAAATGAATAGCTTGAGTGCTTAAGTTGAAAGTTTGTCTAGTTCCAAGGGAAAAATTGAAGAGGAGACTTTGTGGAGTCGGGAATAGTTTTACCCCAGCTCGGTGCACAAAACCAGGAAAATATGGTATTTATAGCAGGGAAATGAAAGAGATAGAAATTAGCCCAAAATCGCCAATAAACTACTAATGTCTGGGCTGAAACCACTCCTCCAGGGACAGATAGGCTGCTCAAAGCTCCCCTCTCTCACAGGTAAACAGGAAAAACTTCCTTCTATCCAAGTAAGGGATGGGCAAACACAGAGATTTGTAACACAGCCCTGAATTCAGCACTAACCTAAAAACTGGACTATACTAGTTTAGAAAGGCGGGAAACAAGTGTGTATATATATATATATATATATATATATATATATATATATATATATATATATATATATTCCCCCCCCAGAAAATAAAACAGATACACTCAAAAAACAGTTTAAAAGCACAGAAAAAGGATAATTATTGTTACACATCACAGATCAGAGATGTAGTCAATGCCCCCAGATATAAAGTAGGAAGAAACACAAATACAGTAAAAGCAGATGAATAAAATGCAATTTATATATATATATATATATATATATATATATATATACACATATAAAAAAACAGAAAACAAACAAACTGATTTAAACAAGTTACCCAATTAACCAGAAAAAAGCTCAAAACTGAGCCCTGTTCCAGCAGTCTTCAATCAGACAAGTTCTAGCTGCACACCCCTGCTTACTAGGGTGCAGGGGAACCTTCTCCAAAAAAAAGATGGCCTGGATCAGTGTCTCAAGTTATACAAACAAAGCTAGATTCAGCAGGCCTGAATTTGGTCTATGCTACAGCAACAAGACGCAACAATTTCAGAAAGAAACAGTTCAAATAAGCAGTCACAATAAGCCTGTGACCACAAATTTCCAGCTCAGAAGGGCAGAATCCAGCCTCTCCTCCCACAAGAGTACAGACCACAACCTTCTTAATGTAGAATAACTGGCCTGAAGCTTTTAGAATAGCAGACACTGGGCCTTCAATCAGCAATTCCAAGCTTAGAAGGATGTAAGCTACCTGTCCTGCCACAACGGTGCAGACCACAAACCTTCTTAATGTAAAACAGCCTGTATGAACCTCAAATGCTTAAACCAAACGACTTAGAATAAGTTACAATTTTATCAGGCTACGACCAAGCAGTAATAAATGCAGCAGAATAAATAAAATTGAATACTTTTAAGAAAAGCAAAATAGAATAGGAGGAAACAACTACAGCAAAAGCAAATGAATAAAGTGCAAAAAAATTTTTTTTTTTTTTAAGTGCAACAAGAGAGGAAAGAAGAACCTAAGTGGGCTGGCCTTCTCAAATCTTCTCTCTGTATTAAGTAGAGTGAACACTAGACTCAGAATATGATCTCACTGTACTCAGTTAAGTGAGCAAATGAGATGGACCCAGGAGTGTTCTAATACAGACTTACAGGAGGGGCGGGCAATTCCAAGCCACCAACACTAATACCAACACAAGAACATGAGGGTGGGTGGGGAACTAACTGCAGAGAGACACACAGCAAGCACACTGTTCCGAAACACACAATTAGGAAACAGAAAAAAATGAAAATACAGTACTTTTAAAACTGCAAGTTTGTACTTAACAAAATACTAAAATTCACTACTGCAAGTTTCACTTAGCTTCAGCTTGTAATGCAGATGTTTGTAGCCACGCAAGTCTCTCAGGAGTTGAGCATAAAATGATTTCTCAAACTTTGTGGCTAGCACTTAAAGTACAGAGAAATCCCTCTAGGCTATTAAATATCAGATAACAAAGAAGTGATACCAACACCCCCTCTATAGCAAAATAATTGCAGAGAGACACACAGCACACTGTTCAGAAACACACAATTAGGAAACAGAAAAACTGTAACACAACAAAATAAAGCATACACGATCATATGAAAAAAATATATGTTAACTAAGTGTATAAATACGTGTGTGTGTGGTTTACATGTTACCAAGGAGTACTGGTGAGAGACTGATAATGTCCTCCATTATGGAAAAACTCTACTTAATGGGGGACACTGGTAGTCTCCTACCATTATTGGGTGTTGTGGCTGATCTTTTCAAAGGTGTATTTGGCCATAAACATAGTAAGAACCTATAACCTTCTGAAACAGCTGAGATCCAGGTATGGTGTCAGAGCATCAGTTTACAAATTAGATAAAATGTTCAAGCTTTATGGCTTTCAAGGAAGGTACCTCAGAATTTGCTGCATCAAACACCAAAGTCCCAAGCCTACTCATCCAAAGACTTATTACATTTTACTAGACTATTCACACCGCTGATATATTCAAATAATTTATTCCATAATTACCTAACTGTTAAATAACAAGTTCTGTTCTTTTTAAGTCTAAATTATGGTGTTTATATGTGTTTAGATTACTGTTTATTCCAAACCCAAAAAGACTGAAAAAAGAGTCATTAAACACCTTACAGGCAAATAAAAGTCAACCTCTGATATATCTATAATGGAGGGTATAATGATCCACTAAAACTCAACTATCCTTACAGCATAACTGCTTAATATCAAGTGCTATTTTTTTAATTTACATTGTACTAATTTGATACAGGTAAGCTGTGGATTATTAAGAGTAGAGAACACTATATTGTGTTCCAAAATTGGTCTGAAATATACATTAAATAAAACTAGCTAAGGTGGCATCCAATCTCATTCTAAACTTTTTGAGAATCAAATCCATGCGTCTCAAAGCCTTATTACAGATGTCTCTCATGTGACTTTCAAAACAAAGAGGGGAATCAATCTGTACACTAAGGTGTTTTATTCACTAAATTCCGATAAATCAAATGTAGACAATGTAATATATCTCAATTTTTGTTTACTAAAATACATGACATTACACTTTTTTCACTAAATATGAGGCCAACTGTACTAGCCCGCTTACCTAAGCATAGCAAATACCTATTATTAGTGAAATCATCTTCATTATAATCAGAAAAGCCAATTTTGCAATCATAAGAGTACTTAACCAACAACAATGATCATCATGGTAACAGAGACAAAAACGATGTTAGACAAAAAAAGGCCCTAGCACAAAATCATGATGAACACCTGATCTCACCAGTACTGAAACTGATTTTTCCCCCTTGAATCACTACCCTTTGTGACCAAGGATTAATCCACCTACATAAATACTGATTAACCTAATGTTGTTCCAGTACCAACTCAATAATATGGAATGATAGGAAGTCAAAAAGCTTTGGGTAAATGCAAATAGATTACATCTGTACTGATTTATTTCTCCATAGCCGACAGATGTAAACATAAAAGCTTGATAAATCAGCAAGTGTAGAATGGCCTTTCAAAAAAAATGTTGAAAATTATCAAGCAATACACAATTATTTTGTAAGAGTACACTAATACATATCTCAATGCATTTCATAATATTAGTTTTACACTTACCAGAGGATACTTTTGTACTGCAATCTTATTTCCGGATTTAAAAATGGGAGTAACTAATGTTTTCTTCTAATATCTTGGTACATATCCATTATAGATCACAAAATTAAATGTCCTAGTTAATATAGTCACTAAATAATCTTTTACATTTGTGAAGATTGAGGGAAGATGGGCGAAGGCTGCCACCCTAGTCAAATAGAATGCATAATTCTATCATTTGTATATATAAATGTAAAATACAGGCTTGTGTTCTTAAATGAAAGAAAACATTGGAAATGTGAACTTCAAGATTGTAGCAACATTGCCATCTGCTGTAAGGAAAGCTAAGCCAAGCATTTCAAATATTCTTTGAAGTAAAATTATCTAAACAGTGGTGCCGAAGCGGCTGGCTGAACACATTCTTTCTATTGTCTTAACTTGATGAATAATTGCTAGAGTGTACATGTGAAATCTCTTTTATTGTTGTAGTTTTCTGAGCAGGTATTAGATTGCTAAATAATGCAGTCTGTTGGCCTGGGAACTCCAGACTAAGTGTCAAAATGATGCAATGTGTATACTGGGAAAACCAAAGTGTCAAAATGATGTAATTTGGGAGGGCCTAGCAAAGATGTTTGTTAGTGAGTTTAAAAACTATTGTTCAGGGAGAGACTGTGAGCATTTTGATCTTGATATCAAACATATCAGCACTCTGCCTGTTGTCTTATGTAAGTAGTGTCTTAGAAATATGTTTTCATGTAGTAATAGCTAGGAACTTAGAAGAAAGTTAGACAAGAGTTATTCTGTTATACCAGAACTTTCCTATTGTATTGCTTTAAGTTTCTGTGTAATCTCTGAACCCTTAAATATCATGGTGGGGTAGTAGAATTGTCTTGTGTTTTAATTATTTATTATTAAATATTTTAATACTTTTACCTGTGGCTGGTTTGTGTAGAGATAAGTAAGCTCTGGAGTACATCGCATATTTATAGAGTTTATTGTAATAAGCCACTCTAATAAGCCTTAGACTGAATAGTCACATTACCAATTGGATAATAATATTGCACAGTAATAATTGGACACCCTTTTAAGGGCCTTTGGGTAGCTGATAAGTATTAGCTGGTGGTGGCAGAAATTACTACCATACAGTCTGGGTAAAGGGGCACAGCTGGAGAATCTGTGTCAGCCTTTCCCAGGAGTGTCTGTGAAGTTGTATAAATACTTATCTCAAAGTGTGTGTGGTGTGTCAGCTACTTGGGCAGGGACATGAAGCACTAGTGGGACAGACAGAGTACTTGAGGTTAGCTTGCCAGCTAGGCTGAGATTCGGACCCTACAGCTGTGCCAGTGGGAAGTCTTATTGGGGACCTGGAGAGCAAGGAAGCAACCAGCCCCAGACTGACCGTGATCTCTGTGTGCACTTAAGGGAAATTGTACTTTACTGTGTGCATTTGTCATCCTTTCCTCTTATATGAGACGCCCTTCCCTGGTGTTAGTGGTGAGGATTGGGGCTCCTTGATTGCTGGGCCAGGGCACAGTCGTCTCAATACTAACCAACAAAAAAGGAATACACTCTAATCTACTCAACGCAGCAGATTTAATTTTATTAAAGGCTCTTAACATCTCTTCAGTAATATTAGGGAATTTTATTATACAATGAAGTCTTTCTTTCATAAACTTATAACAGTCACTCGTATGAATGTCAAAATCAGTAAAATATTCATTAAATTCATTAGTCATTAATTCATGATCACTAATCATTGACCAATCTACAACAACAGAAGGGTCTATATTATGAAGGGGAATGATAAAAAGAGCGAATGCTCTTTTATCGAATACTAAAAGTCGAAATCACTGAATGCCAAACACACGGAACAGCGATTTTTTTCCCCGAGGGAAAAAAAAATCGCTGGGCCGGTTTTGGGACTTTGACATTTCCTCCACTGTGGTGCGATCTCGGAGTTGGTATATTTACGTGGGGGGGGGTGAAGCCCCCCCCCCGCTTTATTTTGTGTTAAGATTTTTTTTTTCAGAGCAACGATTTTTTTCCCCTGGGAAAAAAAAAATCAATGTTCCGTGTGTTTGACATTTACTGCTTTCAGTTTTTGGTGTTCGATAAAAGAGCATTCGTTCTTTTTATCGTTTGACGTTGTGATATAGACCCCAACAGAATATGATCGGTTTCATTCCTGAAGGAATACATTTATAAAATTATTTGGTGTTTGTGTGAAAGTTTGCCAACAAATTTCCACATTTTATTTTTTTTTATTATACTTAGTGACAGTTCCTTGCTTCCCAACCTTAACTTCTTTTTATTAAACTTATTTGTAAATTTATAGCAAACACAATAAGCCCTCTTTTTCCTGTTATAATCTGTTCAAATTATAATTCCAATTATTTTTGAATTTACTGTTTTATTACAAGCTGTCCCAACTATATTATTATATAACACAGATTCACTATTACCACAGAATCTCTATTGCGTAACAGTGTGGCTGAGTATAATAATATAGAATCTCAACTGTATAACAGTGTAGTTCAGTATATTATCACACCTGCCACTGACTGACTCAGCCATCTCTGCCCATTCCAGAGAGAGCATATTATTCATTAACTGGTAATAATCAGACTACAATTATCATGTTGAACCATACTCTCTGTTGACTCAAAGCAACAATTTCAAATGAGAAGGCCAAATGATAATATAATCCTACAGGAAAAGAAATCTGAATATTTTTAATTAAAATCAAAGTATTTGTACCTAACAATTCTAGGATATTACTACCTCAAGTTGGTCCCAACAGCAATTGTACAACGTTATGATACTCAAAAAAAAAAAAAAAAAAAAAAAAAAAAAAAAAAAAGAACCCTCAAACTCTCTTTCACAATTATTTTCCCTTTCATTTACATGTCAGTCAATGTTAGTATAATTAAAGTCACCTATCAGTACCAGACAATTATAGTGTGTATCTAAACCCACAGCAGGTGGACAATAAAATATAAATGTTATATGATCGCATAACAATATGCCATGAGCTTGAACTATTACATACACCAACTCAGCAACAGTCTTTAAAAGTTTACAAGAAACTGAATTTCCAACCTGTGAAGTTACACCTCCACCTTGTTATATCCTGATATCTGTAAGTCAGCTGAATTCCACGTGTCAGTAACAGCAATAAATTCATATCCTTCAGAAAATGCAATACATTTTAACTCACTTCTTGTATTCCCCAAACTTTGGGCATTACAATAGAACATTTTAAAGATCTATTACATTTCCTGTTTCTACTGCACAAATGGATTCGCTCATGTGAGGCCCTAAAAAACAATTTCAGTACAATTCCTAAACAAGTCTGAAAAAAACTTGGGTCCATAGTAATTAAGATGAACTCCATCCGTTGAAAACCTTTTTAAATCACAGGCACAGCTTCCCAAAGCTTTATTAACTTAATATTGAAGACAAAACAAAGTTGTCTTACCTAATTATTAAATAATTTTGTCTTCGATCAATGCAAGCTAGGAAGGATTTCACATAATGCAAATGCAAACACCAAATTAAGTCTCAAAATACTCGGTTACATTAAGAACTGCATTTTTCATCTTATTTAATAATGGTGCGTATCTTAAACCATTAATAACTTCCTGCAAAATAAATTTAGTATAGGTTGGTTTAACCCTAGTTAACCTTGGTTACAAATGTAAATAATCAACTTACTTCACCTCTGGCAGACAGGAAACTGTGAGTACCCAACTTCCAGTATCACCTCTCTTTGTCACATAAATGTAATACATGTAGACAGACGAATGAAAATAGAGCTTTATAGTAACAAAGTTGGAAAAGTGAGTTGAAAAGTTGATGGAACTAAGTTTGTGAGAATCTAATTTTGAGTCCTACTTGAAACATGACTTCTTTAGTGTTATACTCCTAGACTTAGACGAGGGTTTTTACCAGTTAAGACTGTGAGTGATACAGCATTCACTCTGAGCTGTAGCTGTGCAAGGCATTCTCTCCCTGCAAGGTGATCTGGAAGGTACAGGTTCAAGTACTAACTGAAGACGCACTTCTTCAATGCAGTAATCCTGGACTTAAACCATGGGTTTTGCCTCCAAAGCATATAACAAATACAGCATTTTATTTCAGCTCTTGTTCATAAAGAAGCAGGACACATTCGCTCCTTTTCTATACTTGACTGATGTTATATGACTACCCAGTTTAGTCAGTCATTTCAAGCTGCCAGCTGCAAAAAATGACATACAACTATTTTGTATCTATGCAGGTGGTACAGTGATAGCGGCAGCTACAGCAGAAATTAAGCAAGAATTCCAGAGTGCATTATTTGAAGTCACAAGGAAAGAGCAGATGTGTAATGTTGGGGAGAAAGTACCAAATAACAACATAGCAATTCTCCACAGGAATGGAAAGAGAATAACTTTCCTATTACATGGGTTACTCTTCAAAAATCTTCTTCTGTTAAGTATTTTACCCAGAGCTATCTTATTCTAGAATGGTAGCTGTAACAGTAAATCATAAAATTTAGGATAATTTCCAAAATACTACTAACACATCAAACAAGGAAGGGTGATGGGACATCCCCTGTTGCACAGCCCTGACAAAGCCTGTTCTACGCCTAGGTTGTGCTCCCAACCTACAATGTTTATAAAGTGCTGCACTGTAGGCCACATGGAGGCCTTTAAAATATGTACAGAAACATTTCTGAAATGTGCGCCTGATGCTCTACTTCTTCCCCATAAAAGTCTGTTATACTTGTAATAACACAAGCCAACAGAATGAATCGGCCACTTGGATGGAGTTAGTCTCTTGAGTGGTAGGCCTTTCCCTTTCTTGAAAGAAACAAGTGCTTTATTCATCTTTTTGATTTTTTTCATATAAGATCTGAACTGTTGATGTAAATCTAACAAGTGCAGACAGTGTTTCACACTTGTGACAGTTATCAGTGAAGACTGACAGCTGTATACATGGATTTTATGGTACTGCTAAAAGTACTTCAGGCAAAAAAGGCAGGCATAGTCATCATAAACACTCTTTTTGGTATCAAAAACCAAATAAAGTGATGCACACATTAGGCTTTGTTGTTCTGACATCCTTCTGCCAGAAGGGAAATGTACTACAAAGAAGTGACTTTTCAAGAGTTACTTTAGCTCTGAAGTTCAGCAGGTTCCAAAAGAGGTACAGTTATCTTTTCCAGCACAAAATTCCAATCCCAAGTGGGAGAAATACGTCTTATTGATGGTCTCAGATATGTAACTCCTAAGGTGATCTGCACTGTACTGCAATCATACAGAAATTTTGTAAACAAGCAAATACTACAGATACGTGGACTCTGAAGAGTAAAGTAGTTCAAAATCCATCAGAAGACTTAAACAGTTTAGTAATCTTAAATTGGGGCAAGAGTTTAGGCCTTGCAACATAATCTATAAAACAAATATCTTCCACTTCTGGATACAAGATTTTCGTATATGACAGTCTGGGCCATCTTTGGGAGTTACAAGACTTGGGAAAATATGAATTTTTGTTAGGAATCAACATTTTATCCTCCATGCAGTGAAATTCAGAGCTTTGGGACAATGAGGCAAGACTCTGCCTTCTTACTGTGTCAATGAAATATACTCAGAGGCAGCAACAAGAAATAAATTCCATTTATATATAAAGATCTATATTGGGCAACTGTAGATATTAAAGCATTATACACGAATGTCAAGAGAAGGTAGGGATTTGGAAGCAGTTTAATGGATGTTAGGGGAAGGACCACGCACCGCTTTTTTGGTGGAACTGTTAGAGTTTTAACACATAATTATTTTTATTTTGGAGGTAATTATTACTTGCAGAAGGAAGGTACAGCAATGCAATAGGGGCTTCTTTTGCCCCCAGTTGTGCTATTATTTTTATGGCTTTTTTTTTGAGAGTAGATTTATTTACCCTACAGAATTTTTTGTTAACAAAGTAGTTTTGTTTAAATGTTACATCGATGATTTAATTTTTATGTGTAAGGGGGGATCTAGAAGAGTTTTCAGTATTTACTGATCAAATGAACCACAATGAATTGGGGTTGTAGTTTACTTTTACTGTGGATAGAAAGAATATTCAGTTTTTGGATGTAGAATTTTATGCAGGGGAAAAATTGAAGGTAAAATATATACCCTAAATTAAGACTACTGCTGTAATTAGAAGTTATGTACTCACCATAACGTTCCATCTGAGTAGGTAGTTCATTTGTCTGCAACCTGTGGGTTACGGATCCGATATCGGATCCGAGCCGGCAACTTGTTTCAAGCTATTGGATCCGAGCTCCTAGCCCCTCCCTTCACCCATAATCCCCTGCTAACCCTCCATGACCTCAGATCGAGTTTGCCTCTCCATATATATCCGACAAAGGATATCTAAAAACTAATAGATCCAAAGAAGGTCAGGGGGAAGGAGGGGGGGATGGTTGCAGACAAATGAACTACCTACTCAGATGGAACGTTATGGTGAGTATATAACTTCTAAATCTGACGTAGGAATGTTCATTTGTCTGCAACCTGTGGGACAGAGTCCCCAGCTACCTGCACCCTGGGTGGACATCATGGAAGGATATTACGAAGCACCGCAGAGCCAAAGGATGCTCTCCTTCTAGAAAGCAGGTCTAGCTTGTAGTGGTTGATAAAGGTATGAGATGAAGCCCAAGTGGCTGCAGAACAAATATCATCCAAGGGAACTCTAGACTTGAAAGTCGCAGAAGTAGAAATGGAGCGAGTGGAATGGAATGAGCACGAACTCCTTCTGGTGCGGGTCTACCCGAGGCTTGATAAGCTGGCAGGATACATTGGGAAATCCAGCGAGATAAAGATAATTTAGAGATAGCTTTCCCCAAATTAAATTTGGCAAAGGAAACGAACAGCTGGTCGGATTGTCTATGGCCAGCCGTCCTATGGGTATAAAAACGAAGCTGCCTATGAACATCTAATGAGTGCAGCTTGTATTCACCCTTATTTTGATATTTAGGGAAAAAAACTGGTAAATTTATGGATTGGTTTATGTTGGTTTCTGATGCTATCTTGGGAAGAAAGGAAGGATTGATCCTGAGGTACACTCTATCAGGATGAAAGATCAGGTACGGAGGTTTTACAGAAAGAGCCTGAAGTTCCGACACTCTTTTCGCAGAAGTAATGGCTACAAGGAATGCCGTTTTCCATGACAAGAATTTGAGGTCCAGTGTAGCAGCGGGTTCAAAGGGTGGAGCAGTCAAGGCTTGAAGAACTAAAGTAAGATCCCATGGGGGTACGGCTTCTTTTACAGGAGGTCTAAGTAAAAAGGTACCCTTGAGAAAGGTTTTACACAATTTGGCTGACATCAAGGGTCCTGTATCATGTCCCACATGATAATGAGAAATGGCTGCCAATTGCACTTTGACAGTTGAACAACTAGCACCTTCTTGAAAGAGTTCAGTTAGGAAATCTAAAATGGATGCGAGAGGAGCCGTAAAGGGATCTAGCTCTCGGCGCTCCGCCCAGATGGAAAAACGTTTCCATTAGTTGTGATATACCTTCCTGGTGGAGGGCTTATGTGCTGCCACAAGGATGGCTTTGACTTGTGAAGAGATACCGGGAGTCCTAACTAGGAGTGGAACTGGAGCAACCAAGCTGTCAGTTTCAGATTGCCCAGGTTTGGAGTTGGCAAGTCCAATGGATGGGAGATGAGATCCGGGATGGGATCTAGAATCCAAGGGTGATTCACAAGGTGAGACCACAAGTAAGGGAACCAAATTTGTCGAGGCCAGAATGGGGCAATGAGAATCATTTTGCTCCCCAACCGCGAGGCTTTCTGTAACAGTTGTAACATCATTGGAAGAGGAGGATAGGCATAGAGTAGACCAGGTGGCCAAGCATGCACCAGAGCGTCTCTCGGAGATTCCCCTGGTGGGGGGATTAGAGCGAAGAAATTGTCGCATTTGGCGTTTGATGGAGATGCAAAAAGATCGCAGCAGGGTTGACCCCATGTTGCGAATATCTGCTTCGCTACTAGAGGATTGAGAGACCACTCATAGGGGTAAGAAGGGTGCGGCTGAGCTTGTCCGCTAGGATGTTGGTCCTCTCCGGAATGTGCGTTGCAATCAGAAAGCGGTTGGTGGAGATCGCCAATTCCCACACTCTCATGGCTTCGCGGCAAAGAGGATAAGATCTGGTTCCCCCCTGTTTGTTGATATACCAGACCACTGACATGTTATCTGAGTGAATTGCAATCGTTCCTGCGGGAAGGAAGCTCTGAAGTGCTTGCAACGCTAACAGCACCGCTCTCATCTCCAGAACGTTGATATGCAGGGAGGTCTCTGTATCGTTCCACGTGCCTTGGACTGTCCTGCCTGAGTAATGCCCCCCCCCACCCGAGGCGGGAAGCGTCCATGGTCACCGTGGCGATGGGGGGGAGAAGTGCAGAAGGGTCGGCCCATATGGAAGTTTGATGCTTGGAGCCACCATAGTAACGCCCTTCTGCAAACCTTGCTGATAGCAATGGGATGGTGGAGAGGGAGTGATAGGAAGGACCATTGCACTAACAGAGTCTATTGTAGGACTCGCATGTTCAAACGGGCGCATGGAAGGAGTGTAATCGCTGCTGCCATGGAGCCTAGTGCCCTCAGGATCAATTCTGCTGGTGAAGCCTCTGAAAGAAGGATAGCCCGCACATGGAGTTGAAGATTTCTGATTCTCTCTGCAGTTAGGAAGGCTCGCAAATCTCTGGTGTTTATTCTGGCACCTATAAATTCTATGATCTGTGTTGGAGCCAGTAGGGATTTGCTGACATTGATAGTAATGCCTAGTAGTGGGGCTAGATGGAGAAAGAAGTCTCTGGCTGTGCAAAGTAGATGCCTTGTTGGTGCGGTCAGGAGCCAGTCGTCCAGGTACGGGAAGACCTGAATTCCCTGGAGTCTCAGGTGGGCTGCAATCACTGCTAACACTTTGGTGAACACCCGGGGGGCTGTGGTGAGGCCAAAGGGAAGGACCCTGAACTGGTAGTGACTGGCTCCCAGCCGGAAGCGAAGGAACCTCCTGGATCATTTGTCCATTAAGATGTGGTAATACGCATCCTTGAGGTCTATAGAGCACATCCAATCGTTCTCCCTCAGAAGGGGGAGGATAGATTGAAGAGTGACCATTCGGAATTTTTCCTTGGTTACTGACAGGTTCAAGCGGGAAAGGTCTAGGATGGGTCTCAGATCCCCCGTCTTTTTTGGCACCAAAAAGAACCTTGAGTAGAACCCTAATCCAAGCTGGTCTTGGGGGACGGGCTGGATGGCTCTTTTTCTTAGCAGCTGCTGTATTTCTGCGGCTGCGGCCTCCCTGTGATCGGGTGGTACATCGGGGAGGTTCTTGGATTGGGGGACATGGAGAATTGGTATCTTGTACCCTCTGGATATGATGCGAAGCACCCAGCGGTCTGTTGTGATAGACTTCCATGCCGCTAGATGCTTCGAAAAATGCCCCCCGACAGCCTCCAGAGTGGAGCAGCCGGGCAACCCCTCAGGGTTGCTGCACGGGCCATTCAGAGAAAGGTTCTCTGGACCCGAAATTTCTCGGAACCCCTCTGCCCCCAGGGCGACGTCCTCCCTGTCCACCTCTGCCACGGTAGGACTGGTTGTCCGGAGCTGGTTGGGAATGTTGTTATTTTCGGAACCACATCTTCTTCTGACCCTTTTGGTTCCTTGAAAAGGACCGCTGGGGAGCAAAGAAGCGGACTCCGACGGCAGACAACGTCTTCCCATCCTTCTCGCTCTGGACAAGCGTCTCGCGAACTGTTTTGCCAAAAAGGGCAGAACCATCAAAGGGGGCGTTCGCGAAGGACGCTTTAAAGGGCTCCGTAAAGTCGCAATGACGGAGCCAGGCCTGACGTCTCATGACTAGGCCTGCTCCGCTGGCCCTAGCGGCTCCCTCTGTGGCGTGGGACAATAGCCGCATAGAGGTGTTAGAAATAGATCTTAGAGTGGCCATTCGGGTGGAGTACAATTGATATCCTCCTCCGACATGGACTCAGGGGGGGATGCAGCGTATTCTTTGATAAGATCCCGCTGCATCCTGATGACATGTGCCATATAGTTCAGAGACATTACAGAGAAGGTCGCTGAACTAAAGACTCGCTTCCCTAAGCGATCCATCAAACGGGACTCTTTGCTCGGTGGATGGACTGAGGGACTCTCCTGAGCTAATTCCCTCTTTGTGGCTGCCGCCGTCAATATGGCATCTACAGGGGGGCCCTTACTCCAATGAGACCGGTCAGAGGGGGGGGCTAAGAATCCTATCCGGCCGTTTGGGTATTGGCTCCACGGTGTCCGGATCCTTCCATGCCCTGGTGGTAATAAGGTCCACCAGGGGATCGGCTGGAGGGGACACCCAGGAGGTAGACGGGCCTGCCTCGAATGCCTCCAGAAACACGGACTCGTCAGAGGAAGACTTGGGGGCAGACCACCCACCTCTGATTCTTAGCATCTCCATGATGTCTCCAAAGGAGACATCCTCAGGGGGTGATCTTGGGGAGCCTTCCCCTTCCTCCAAGTCCGTGTCCTCGGTTAAGGACTCAGGGGAGTCCACGTGCCTCCTTTTGCACTTATGCTTGCGGGGAGCTTCCTCGGGGGGACTGTCCGAGGAGCCCTCGCCAGCGACATCTTGTTCCAATGGAACTATCTGTGACATCGAAGCAGGCTGTCCCTTTGGCCGGGTGATGGAAGCCTGGCCCAGCAGAGAGGGAGTGCAGGGAGGAGATGATGCAAGGACCGGGGGTCCGGATGCTCTCAACAGAGCCCTTTTCCACAACATCGAATGCAGAGGGAGAGCCACTCTCTAATGGATCTGAAAGTCGGCTCCCACTCGGATCCGATGAAGGGATCGGAGCCGGTGCCGAGACAGTCGGATCCGAGGGACCAGTGTGCTCCGACCTGGACGGAGCCGAAGGCACACTGAATCCCCCGGATCCGAAGCTCGGACCACGGCTCCGAGAGGTCAGATCTGACAGACTCGAGGGTAGGGTCGGATCCGAAGTACACAGTACTGTCGCGGCGCCGACCCACCCCCGGCTCCAAGGCTGCTCGGCTCCGAACCCGGGTAGCGGGTCGGAGAAGGAGCAATTGGGTGGAAAAAAGGTGTCGAGCTCCCCCCTGAGGGGGGGGGGGGAGGCAAGAGCACTCCCATCTGCAGCTGGGCCTGGATGAACCTTCGCATCATCCGGTCCAAGTCTGCATCAGATAAACTAAATGTGGATCTCGAAGAGGCCACCGAGGCAGGCCTGGAGTGCCGCCTCGATGACCGCGACGGAGATCGGGTCTCCTCCTCCTCGGGCCCCGGGGAGAAAGAAGGGGATCGGAGCCGAGGAGGAGGAGACCTAGAAGCAATGGAGGGAGAAGCCCGCTTAGCTGGCGGGGCCGAAACGGAGGTCTCGGCCCGCCGCTTTTGGTGCTTCTCCCTCCGTTTCTCCCTCCTGGCCTCCCTGTCCTCCGACACTTTAGCGGGAGTTTGAGTACCAGTCGGAGGCAGGGGGGCAGGAGTGGCAACCATCACAGGCTGTGATGGAGCCACAGGAGTAGTAGAGGAAGCGGAGGCCGAAGCCGAATCCGGGGGTAGAAGTCCCGCCAGGACCAGCTTCGACCTCGGCTCTTTCAGTGCCCTGGGGTTGAACGCTGCACAGATAGTACAGCTCGAGGTGAGGTGTTCAACCCCAAGGCACCGAACGCACCGAGTGTGGCCATCAGCCGGGGAGAGCTTATGGCCACACTCGGTACATTTCGAAAATATGGCTTTTGGGGCCTCAGCCATTCCCTTTTTTTTTTTTTTTTTTTTAAAATAAAGAAAAGAAAAACAACTACACACACACACACACACACAGGCCCCAAAAGCACACCACAAACACTCACACACTAGCGACCAGCGAAGGGAGGGTATTAAATAAACAAAAAATAGGGAACCTAACTCAGACACACTTTATAAAAGTTAATTTAAACAATAAAAGAGTTTTCTGAAGAAAAAAGTTTAACTTTTAGTCACTTATCTGGAGCTCAAGAAAAAGGATCCTGCCATCACAAGCGCGGCAAACTAGATCTGGGGTCATGGAGGGTTAGCAGGGGATTATGGGTGAAGGGAGGGGCTAGGAGCTCGGATCCAATAGCTTGAAACAAGTTGCCGGCTCGGATCCGATATCGGATCCGTAACCCACAGGTTGCAGACAAATGAACATTCCTACTTCAGATATAATGTTTTGCAGGCTAGTAGCATGCATCAACTACATTTGATGGAAGCACTGCCTAGGGGGAATATAAAAGGTTATATGATAATACTTCTGATAAAAGGTTAATAGTAGGGGAATTTAGGAAGATAGAACGTAAATTGTTAGAAAGGGGCTACTCTAGTTATAGCCTTAAAAAAGCTAAGGATACTGTGTCAAATGGGAAGTAATCAAAGGTATGGTTATTATGAAAAGCAATCTTTTGTTCAGAATATTGAAAGACAAGGGTAAGATTTGTTCTTTGTAACTAAATTTTCGGCATTTTCTAATATTTTGAGGGAGGTGGTGAAGGATCTGTGGCCAGTGATGTGTGAACATGAGCAGTTAAAACATTTGTTACCTACACGTTACATTTTCGTATGGTAGATATTTACATTTGAGAGACTCATTAAATTCCAAAAAAGTCTCCACACATGGGATAAGCGTGGGTTCCTTCCCATGTGGAAGATGTAAGGTTTGTTGTAGGATTAAAAACATTTCAGGTAGGGAGATTAATGCTAAAGTATTTTATTCAATGGGGAGATTTTCATGTACTTCTTGTGGGGTGGTTTATATTGTAGGGTGTGGGTGAACTCCTGTAAGATGGTATGTAGGACAAACTAAACATATGGTTAAAGTCAGAATTTTAGAGCACTTGGGCCACATTATAAACAGGAATTTGGATAGCCCAGTAGCTGAACATTTTATTAGGGTACATGGGTTCTGATGTCAGTTTCTTTTTCAGTGATTTGGCTGCACCCTTTCTTGATCGAGGGGGTGATTTTTTAGCCAGTTTACTAAGAATGGAAAGTAAATTTATAATAAACTACAATACCTTGAAACCTAAAGGCATGAATTTAGATGTGAATTTGAATGTTTGAAGCATTTATCTGTTTTATAAGGTAAAGGATGTGTTTGTATTAAATGGAATTTTGAATAGGAGAATGTCTTTTTAAGTAGATGTAATCATTTACTTAACTGAATGGTTAATTCAACTGTTTGATTGGAGCAGTGTAATATATATAATGGGAATTAGGTTCATAAGTTCATACTAGGCTATCTGCCCTAGGGCATTTATAAGCCTAGCCAGAGTGTGTTTGGCTTTCACCTCCCATTTTAAATTAATTTTGCTATGCCCTTTTTCGAGGTTAGCATACTGTGCCTCTGTCTAACAGTGACACAGAAGTGATACCCGGGGTAAACCTACGATCTCCCATCCACTCATCAAGATTCCTCTTGAAGAGAGTCAATGAGGGACTCTGCCTAACCTGGACTGGGATTTTATTCCAGAGTGAAGGGAGCCTCTGGGTTATGAATCTGTCCCTCCAGCATGTCCTATTTATTTCAGTGCTGTGGTTCAAGTCTCTCGAGCGCGTAGCTCAATGGGATTTGGATTTTCAGAGGTGCAGCATGTCCATTAATTCCGGGTTGGACATGGCTTTATACGTCAGGCACAGATCGCCTCTGAGCAGGCGGTATGCCACTGAGTAGAGCTGGAGTTTCTTTAACCGGGCAGCATATGGCATCTGTTTGAGCCCTTTGATCCTCTTGGTGAGGTACTTTTGGGGTCTTTCCAGTTGCTGCAGGTGTCTGGTAAGGTACATCCCAAAAGGGGCATTGTACTCAATTATGGGCCTGATGAGGGATGAGTAAAGAGGCACGATAACCTCCCATGATCTAGATGTGAATCCCTTCATGATTAGGTGGGCTATATAAAATGTTTTTCTAACCACTTTGGCCACGTGGTTGTCAAATGAGAGATTGCTATCAACTTGGGTCCCCAGGTCCCTAATTGCTTCTTCTGTACTTAATGGATTACCACCTATGTGGTAATTTGTGGGCACTTTGTTTTTGCCAAAGGGGATGACTATACACTTTTTGGCGTTTAGCTTGAGGCTATGGCTCTGGCACCAGTTGTCTGTTTCTATGAGGCCCTTTTGGAGGATGCTTGTGTCAGCTGGAGAGTCGATTATGGCGCCCAGTTTGCAGTCATCTGCGAACTTGGTCAGCCACAGTCCTTCCGTGTTGGCCTGTACCACCGAGAAATATATACCGAACAAGAGAGGTCCCAGGACTGAGCCTTGTGGGATGCCACTTGTAACTGGTTTGGAGTCTGACATGGCTCCAGCAATTCTAACCATGTGGGTTCTGTCCTTGAGCCAGTTTGCAACCCATCTAGTGACATAGGGGTTTATATTTAAGCTGGTGAGCTTATCTATAATGCCCGAGTGGGGTGTTGTATCGAAGGCTTTTGCGAGGTCCAGGTAGGCTGTGTGGCCGTCAATGGCCTTGATGACTGTTTCAAAGAAATCGACCAGGTTTAAGAGGCAGGATCTGCCCTTAACAAAGCCGAACTGGGTAGGATCCAGTGTCTGTAGGTCCGCAATATCTTTATTTATGAGGTCCATGATGATCCTTTCCATAGCTTTGCAGACCAAGCTAGTCAGGCTTATGGGGCGATAGTTTCCAGGATCCGTTGAGGCACCACCTTTGTGGAGAGGGACCACTGTTGGGTACATATCCTGTAGTAAGGTTGAGACTGAACAGTAGTTTTATGTTTGGGTTTAGCTCTTCTTGGAGTTCACGTAGGACGCAGCCCGGGACACCATCTGGTCCCATTGATGCTGTGTTTTTTGCTTTGGAGAGGGCGGCTCTTACCTGAGCATCTGAGATGTCAGAGGGGCAGCACTCTGCTGGGATAGATATTTGCCCTTTTGGTGGGGGGGGGGGGAGTTTGCGCTGAACCTGTCAGCTAGGATGTTGGCAATGTCTGTGGGTTCGGTGTATTTTTTGTCATTTTGGACTAATTCTGAGCATATCTGGGAATTCCCACCCAGGTTCCTAACATAACTAAAGAAAGCCTTGTGATTATCCTTAGTGTCCTGTACAATTTTTCTCTCGAAGCTGGCCTTAGACGATTTTATGAGTGCCCGTAGTTTTTTGCTAATACTGATCAGAGATGCCTTCCTTTTTTGGGATTTTGCTCTATCATGTAGTAGCTTCCTCCTTCTATGGTATAGTTTGTTTATGGCTGGGGTCCACCAGACAGGACGTCTGCCTTTGGAGGATAGGATCTTGGTTTTATTTGGGATTGCATGATCCATTGGTGATTTATTTGGGATTGCATGATCCATTGGTGACTATTGATGAATTGGTGGCTTATATTATTTCTTGAAGGCTAAATAACAAGGTACCAGATGCACTATTAAATTTTGGAATGTATTCCTTCTTGCTGCCTTGTATTTGATCATGGTTTCTAATTTAGCTGTGTTTTTTTCTTACTGCGTCAGTAAAATGTTTATGTAGAGGTAAGAGCCATAGTGGGCAAAAGATCACACTAATTAGAAGGTTACGTTATTGGCAGTCTTGGCCAAGAATATATCAATATTAGTTTGAGTTTGTCTTGAGACTTTTTTTCTAAATCAGAGGAGAAGGACAAACTACATTTATTAAAACTAGAGTCCACTTGAAAAAGGAAGCTTTTGTCCCCCTCCCCAACTGTGTTGTGAGGAATGATGGAAGAAACTATTTTGACTTATCTACTGTAATGTGCATCAAGTATGCCTGCACCTGGAAATCTCTTCACTTGTAGAATTAATCGCTTGAATGATGTGAGGGTTTGGTCTCCATTCAGCCACTCCCTGTTCCTTCCAGGCACACTTACAGATAAGGTCAGACATCTCATCTGCAGAAGAGACCACTAAAGTAGTAGCTAGGTCAGTGCCAAAATCCTCAAGAAAAAAAATGACTCCTCCTCGGAGGGGTTTTAGAGGACCATCTACCATTCTTTCTCAACATTTCTAAGATTTCCCCAAATGAGATGCCTTCAAGAAGGTATCTGGGGTAGCCTTCCCCTTCATCAAAATCACTGCCTTCGGTTAACAACTCCTGATGGGATTTGACATGCCTGATTTTGTATGCATGTTTCTGAGGAGTTTCTACCATGGGATGCTCTGGAGAAGAGTCAGAAGAGGAATGGGGGAGTAGGGAAGATTGGAAAAAATCCGAAAAAAAGATTTAAAATTGTCAAAAATCTGTCACTTAGCTAGAACCCAAGCAGTGGAGATTGCATCGGAAGCAAACGAGCAGCAAATGAGATCTAATGTAACTAGTTGGGTAACAGAGGTTTGTGTAAGGGAAGGAGTCTGAGCTTTGATGCAAAGTCTGATGTGGCAGAAGCTTGAACCAAGTGGGATCCAAATACCCAACTGTTGAATGGATGACAACATCAGATTCAATGTTTTGTCTGTCTTCTATATAAAAATCATCTATTCTGATCTGTAAATGTCCTGGATAAAAGTTAGTCTGAAAAGCTATTACAGCCCTGTGTACTGCTTTTATTTTTTAGGCTGATGTGAAGTAATTTTTTCTTAGGTCCAGTTACCTTCTATTGACAAGCTGTTGAAATACATTCCCTTATGCATAATCCAGAGTGTGATGTAAAATGCTGACACTGATGGAAGAACAGCCATTCCTATTGATAAACTTGCTATGTCTGTCTACCTTCGCAATTTAGTCTCTGTGTACTTAATAATGAACTCAACATTTCTACAGAGTCCCTGTTTTGGTCTAATAACTGGCATTTTTGAAAGTACCACCAAATTCTTTGCAGGCTATGAACTTTAACAAGTGAGCATATTTAAATGTAGACAAAACAGAAAAAGAAAGGAGAGAAAAAGATAGTGAGAAAACCTGGAGAGAAAGACATTGTTTTACATACTATTCTATGTAACAGTTGCTCTCCAGAGGCAAAAAGTTGTGGAAAAGCAGAGAGGTTTCCTCCACCTCTACTGAAGGCAAACAAAAATATATAGTAAAAGTCAGTTTCAAGAAGCAGTTTCCTTACTATCAAAGTACTGTATAACACAATGTCTACTGTTTCAGGCAATGACAAATTTTCAAAACAACATTTGCAACAAGTTGCTATCATAATCAACTCAGCAGCTCAGCTCTAAATACTTCATGGGAAATTAGGATTATTACTGCTATACAATGTCTTTCATTTCTTTTCTGGACTTTTACATCAGCCACTGAGAAGAGCCATCTTTTGTTTTACCCAGAACAGTCCATTCACATTCAGCATATAGCCTTACTCCTTACAATTAACCCCTGTCCACAGACACACACACACACACACACACACACACACACACACACACACACACACACACACACACACACACAAATCTGGCAAACATTACACTGAGTCACCTGAGTAGTGGATTAAAAATATGTTGATTATGATTTAAATATTTATTAAAAATATTTGGACTCCAAATCCAGCTCCAGACAAGTGACAAGTGGGGTACCTCAGTGTGCAGTCCTGGGACTGCTCTTGTTTGGCATCTACTTCTCTGAAGGGCAGGCCAACACTAAGGGACTCTGGTTAACAAAGTTCGCAGATGATTGCAAACTGGGAGCCATTATTCAATCCCCAAATGATGTGGATATTCTACAAAAGGGACTTACAGAAACAGATGCTTGGTGCCAGAGCCATGGAATCAAGCTTAATGCCAAGAAATGTATAGTTATCCCCTTTGGGAAAAAACATGTACCCATGAATTACCACACAGGTGGCAATACACTAAACACCGAAAGTGTGATGACAGACTTAGGGATACAGGTGGACAGTGGTCTCACCTTCGCTAACCACATTGCCACAACAGTCAGGAAATCCTTCCATGTGGCACACCTCATCACTAAGGGCTTTTCATCCAGAAAAAAGGAGGTCATTGTCCCACTGCACTCATCCCTCATTAGACCCATTATAGAGTACAGCGCCCCATTTGGTATGTAACTCACAAGACATCTGCAACAGCTGGAAAGGCCGCAGAAATACCTCACTAAAAGAATCACAGGCCTAAAGCAGATGCCCTATACTGACCATCTAAAACAACTCCAGCTATACTCTGTGACATATCGTCTACTCAGAGGCGATCTCTGCTTAACATACAAGGCCATGTCAAACCCTGAGCTGCTGGACATGCTCCACTTAAAGAAATCCCAATCCCTCAAAGCCACACACTCCAGGGATCTAAACATTGTCATCACAATGAACAAAACATGCTGGAGGGATAGGTTCTTGATCCAGAGACTCTCCATACTCTGGAAAAGACTGCCCATACATGTCAAGCAGAGCGCCTCCTTTGCGCTCTTCTTAAGGAATCTTGACGATTGGATGGGAGATGGGAACTTCACACCAGTCGCCCTGCTAGACAGGGGTCCAGGGATGTAAATATTGCGGGAAGAAATATCCAGGGAATTGTTATGGCTAGACTTGTGTAGGCCCTAGGGCCGATAGCCTAGTACCAACTTATGAACCTATGTACTCTAAAACACCAGGAGATTCTAAAGAAATACTTCACCAATGCAACAACTACATTTTCTAGATAGAGTGAAGAGAAGCAGCAGATTGGGTGTGTAGAGCTTATGTAGTTTATATACAAGCTTTATGCAGACAGGCTACTGAGTTTAGACCTGATGCATTTCAAAGTATCACTGTAGACTCCATGGTAATGTACAAAAAACTCAGAATCCATCCTGATGCAGAATCAGTGCAAGCCTGTCAACAATGCATACACACTTCATGTATTAATAATGGAGCAGTTCTGAGGAACTAAGAAACAGGTTACCATTTTCAGTGTTTTACAATGTTAATTGCTTGCTTGCAGTGTCTGATGCTTATACAAATATTATGTAGATGCAGAGTCCTTCTCAATTGACCTTACACCCAAGTGAAGTACTGTCATCATTTTGCTAACAGGACCACAATCTGGCACCCTCAACTAGCATGTATCACTTGAATGTATGTAAACATGGTTCAGCTGACAAGGATAAAGAAGGAATTCCTTGTAATATACAAGTGTAGTGGATAACGATGGAGTAGTTGTAGACATCTCTTTCTTGTTATACAAAAAAGCTAGTTATTTAATTGCATAAAGGGGAGGGAATTAAATGTCACCATGTTTGAGGCAGAACTTTGTAAATGTAAATATGAACTTAAGTATGAAACATTTTCAAACTGAACTTTATCTTTTTTGAACAGTTGATCTAGTGTTTTATTTATTTATTTTATTGATTTTATTATTTTACTTGATGATGCTTATCCTACAAACCTGATTTTTAGTTGTACAGTTCTGAGATTACTTTGCTACATACTATTTGATCTAGTTTACATTATCTGGATCATGCCTGAAAAAGATCCGCTGGATCATTCTGGAATATGTTCAAAAATGAATAAAATAAACATCTTTAATAATTACAATGACTTGGAAAGTAGCCCCTCATGAGCAAGCAATGCCCATGATATGAAACCACTAGTACCAAGTAATCTTTACTGACACACAATATCATTAACATGTTTTTATTAGCACTTCATATGAAATTAGAATTACATTGGGGAGGCATTTAAACTGAAATCCTTAACATGAAACTAATGGAACAGCCCAACTGTTCCTCAAGATAAAAGTGGTTTCATTACTGCTACACATATAAAGACAGGTCCTCTTCTCATTTCGGCTAAAGTATAAATCATTCAGCGAAGAAAGGAAGTTCTTAAAGTGCGCACCATTCCTTTCCTCCATTCCTAACTTTATCTCTAACAGTGCAACACACTGCAAATCATGCAATGAAATGCATAATGCAAGCTCCTTAACCAGTGAATTACTGCAGGTGTTCGTCTGTTCTCTATTGGTAGGAAAGCAATAAACCCAAGTGCTGCATTCTAGTCACCTTGTGTAGTGTAGTCTAGATGTGTCTCAACTGTCGAGAATTTCACCTCCTATTTTTGTCTGTCCTTTATAAAATTTGTTTTCAGGCAACCGAATGAGGATTAAAATCTGTATACAATGGCAGACATTTGAGTTTCAGACTTCACATCCTTCAAAAAATGCATTCAAATGTAAAGCATATTGTTCTAGCAACTTAAGTTTGTAAGAGCAATACATAAAATATATCCCTGATTTTGGGTCTTTGTCCCTCCATTAATTTTGGCATTATGGAGAATAATTGTACTAAAGGTTAAGAGGTACAATTCCAGTACATCTTCCCCAATTCAAGGCAGCACCACTCTTACATGCACCTTGTGTGACCTTAGTTGTAACACGAAGAATTGCTTAAACACAAGCTACAGTCAAACCCAGACTACAAGGCTATATCCCCTAAATAATAATGTGTTTTCTTCCTGCAGCTACAAAATGCACTCAAGGAGCAGCAGCATGGAAACTTTATCTGAGTCTATACCCCTGGAACAAAGGAGGGTAGATTTGTCAAATACTGGAACGGTTAAACAGAAAAAGACACAAAAAGAAAGCAATCTCCCCAGTGAAACTGCAACCATTAAAAGAAATCACAGAATCAGCAAGAATCACCAAAGCTTCTTACAACAAGGAAAAGATATCTCGCGGGATGATCTTGTGTTCCTTCTCAGTATGCTTGAAGGAGAACTGCAGGTCAGTAACGCACTATGTTGACCGCATGTGGTATATCTAAAAAGGCTGTCTGACTATTTTTTTATTTATTTTAAGCAGTTAATCGTGTACAGTAGAATCTGCCATTATCTGAATGCACTGATGTGCATTTTGAAAGGTCATATCCAATATATGTCAATTAAAAGCTGGGGTTTGAGTGTGTGCCAATAAAATGTGTGTCAAATACTAAGCCTTAGACCCTAGGACAGATGAACTACAAGTTAAACATTTTTGCTTTTTCTTCTTTTCATTGACTGAAAAAATTAAATTTTCAAAAAAAAAAGTGCTCTTTTTTGGTCTTTCTGGAATACAGTTTTACTGTCATGTTTTGAAGACTCATAACTGCCATTCTTTTTGAAAGTCAACCAACTGATAGCACTGTTCTGTTAATACTTACTCTTTTTTTTTTTTACTTACTTTATTAGCCTCTCAGGTACCAGTATCACTTTCATTACCAAACCGGTCATCCACCCCCACTAATTATTTATCAGTTAGGGTTTGGTTACCAGGATTGTCTGATTAAGTCAGTAATGACCCCTTCACAGTGAACGCCAAGGGAGAAAATCACAGCATTTAATACAATGCACATAATGCTCACAAAGAATGCATAGATTACACAAATTATACATTTGGTGCAAAAGCAAATTTGAACACTTACATGTGTAGCATGTGTTATAGTCTCTCTCTATATAGTTTAAAGACGTATTAAAAGTGTACAAAATATTTTAAGATCTGAAAAAGAGAACAACATTTCTGGACATTTAGTCCTTTAACTCAGTATTTTAATATTAATGCCATAACAGGCCCACAAATGTGTTTACATTAATAACAACACATTAATAATTTATATGCAATAATTTCTGTGAGTTTACATGCTGTACTCATATATGCATGCCAAACTCAAAAGCAGAACGTCATTATGCTTAGAAGTTCAGGATGCACTATGTATCACTTGTACAGCAGTTCTGTGCCTTGTCTGTCCCCCCTCGAAAAGAATGACAAAGGTTACCAGAAAATAAAACCATTATTGGACTCTGTCACCCTAACAAGTGCCCATCACCTGTGATAAATTTCCAAAACATCACTACATCAACTACACAGCCATAGCCAGATGACATAGTAAGTCAAAGAACTAACATGTTCTACTACAAACTAAGAACGAATCACATCAACTCATCACTAACTATAACATTCCATTTTGTTTAGGTTTAATACAAGTATTTCAACACAAAAATGAAAATAACAAGGTTTCAGAATTGTATACAATGTGAACAGCAATACAATTACAGCTAAATAACATGTTAACCAAGCTGATGCAATGTTTATGTTCCCTTCAAAAAATACAAAGATAAGAGCTAACTGACGGAATAAGGATTTTTTGCTTCCCTAGTAAACCTGATTACACAACAGATTCCATACAGATGTTTTGTCACGAACCACCCCTTTCCCTCCATATATATCACCCATTTCTGCCTGCAATCCAAAAACACAGAAAGGGAGACCACCCTTTTAAACTAACAACCACAAGCTGCCATTCATTCCTGCTCTTCTGCAGTGTCTTGTTCTTTACCATAAGTTCATCCAATATCCCTCTCTCCATCTCTTTGGGATGAGATTCTGTGACTCCAGCTCATGCCTCCCCTCTCTTTTCTTTCTCTTGATGTGCATATATGTCACCTTTTCTTTCTTCTCATATCTGCTAACATCTGACCATTTTGCTATGCTCATTTTAACCACCAACCCTTGCTACTATCGTTCTTCAAGCTTATCCTCCAGAACTGCAAATAATATTTTAGGAAAGACTTCACTAATCCCTAGTGCAGTCTACTGGACTAGCTCTCACGCTACATATTCAAGCACTCCATACACCACTGCCATTGCCTTCCTGCAATAGGCAAAGTAGCTCATTCTCCAAATAATAATAGTTAAGGAAGCTTTTTTTTTCTTTTAGTCTTTCCAATAACTTCCTTGATTCAGTTGCACCTTGGGCTCTTTTAAGCCAAACAGAAACCCTGCTTTCCCAACCAATGCAAAACACCATCCCTGAACAGCATGATTGGTTGATCACTGTTTAAAAGTTTTGCCTTGATGGGAGTGAATAAGGGATCTGAAGAAGGTTTTACCGAAAGTGCTTATCCTACGTTCTTCTTTGTTTCTTTTGTCTTTTAAGAGTTTTATTAAATTACATCATGTTTATGGCGGTATGTCTGCATTGTTTTCTATTTTGGTTCTTTTTTGGCAAGACTACCTTCAGCAGTGTGTATTTACTTTTTGTTTCACCACTGCAAAACATGACCAGTTCACACTGCATGCCAGCCACTGCCACAATCAATACTTTATTTGCAAAGCAGCACAGCTCATCACAAGGCAGATACAAATATTTTGAAATGGATGGAATGCTAATCTCTGGGTCATCCACTTGGCATTACTTAAGATGACACTTTGCCCTAACTGCTACCTTTGTGATTCTTATAGCAGCTTTCAATCAGAACTACATTCAACTCACCCATTATGACCTTAAATGCATTCTTACTATTTGCTTCTCAATTTTTTTATGTGGGAAGGAGTCAATAGATTAGCTTATTTACTGAACTGTTTTGCTTGTTTATTTTTTTTTAATTTTTTTGGCCCTTACCCCAGTGATCACACTCCTTAAGACCCACTGGCCCATTTATTCCTCAAGAAGGGAAGGAAGGTGAAAGTTGTGGATCACAGTTGTCATTCAGCACTGGTTAGATGTTTTTTCTGAATGTGCCTAACACTCTCACAGGAAACCTTGATGCAGTAAATGCTAAACTGGGCCTGTGCAAGTGCCACCTCCACATACCCACAATTCCATCTCAAGTATATGCACACTCCTTGACAAGCCCATGCTCCCTGAAGTCCTCAAGTGAAAGTGCTTAAGTCTTGGGCACTCCCCATGTATAGCTGCTCCAGCAGGACTCCACCAATACCACGGGTAAGATAACACTGGACGCATGTAGTCATTTTTTTTACCTCTCCTACCAAATGGTGGAGCTGTTGCTAAGTAGAAAAACACATGGCAAATACGCCTGTCAAAAGACAGCAACTGATTTCCCAAAACTTAATTGCTTTGTGTGTGTGTGTGTGTGTGTGTGTGTGTGTGTGATTGTGTTTTTAATTAAACTTATTTCCAAAGTTTTAAGCAATTAGCAGATCATTGTCAGAAGCACAAAACAATAAGCTATAACTCTCACATGTTACTTGTAAACCGAACCTCTAACAGGCAGAGCTGAAGTTCACATCTCACTTCAAGTACCTAGCGATGGTTAGCTGCTGCTCTTATGGGTTGAAATAGATTTTTTTAGCTTTCTTCCCCCTGAGGTTTTTTATCAGGTATGCATTTCCATAACGGTATGGGATTTCATCCATCTTTACAAGGACGTTTGTTGAAGTTTCCAGACATAACCAAAGAGCATTTTGTGAGATATTCGGCTATACAGAAAGCTTTTCTTATCAAGTATGAGTTACAGCAGCAGTTATTACAGTACATCTCATTCCCAAACTAAGACTTCGGTTTCATGTGCCATAGTAAGAGCTACTGATGTAAATTCTTTGGCATGACTTTTCATTTCTTTTATTTTATTTATCTTAGTTGATCTTGATGTATTGAAACGTAACCTATCCAATAGGCCACACATGCTGCATAATTCAAAATATTGCCAAAGCCTGTCATGCAAACCACTACTGCACCCATATAGTGTAACCATAAGGCACCCAAGTGCTGACTGTCCCTGTTCTACCCTGTGCATCAATTATAATTATTCAGTTATGCATAAATCTGCTTGTTACAACTCATGTTTTACTGAACCACAAGCAAGTGTTGTTAAAGTTCTCATACCATACTCGAATACTGTAAAGGACCAGGATGACCACATGCCCATATTTTAGCACCTCTCTCGCCAATGCTGTGGACATATCAATATCAAAATCAAAACACTAAAAAAAATAAACTACATTCCATTACTAGTATAGTAGTATGTAAACACTGCAGTAATAAGCATGTGCTTAAAAGGAAAAAAAAAACAGCAGTACATTCCCTTACAAAGCAAAAAAAAAAAAATGGGGGGGGAGACAGCAGGTTACTGATCAACACTCAGTTCTGTGTAACTACATCACTGTTATTCTGAATCAGCACTTATTAGGAGTCCAGTGTTTTTTTTACAACTGCCCAACAACTCCTGTCAGGATAGGGTCTAGTATCAGTTGCTCACTACCAACCCTCTCCAGCTGGTTCCTCTAGCCCCCAGTCCTCTAATTAAACCCAGGTAATCTGGAGCCTAATCAAGGAACAAACATCTAAACAGCAGATCCAACATTAAATTCACTGAAATCATCTTACCATCTCTGCTATTGCCCAGTCACAGCACTGTATCATACTCCATCAGTCCATACTAGCTTGGTCCCAACAGTGGCCTAACCTTCAAGAATTTTACAAGATATAGCCCTGTAAGCTTTCCCTTTAGCTTTCTCAGGAACATGATTAGACTCAGAAGTCTACTGCACTGTAGCTCCCTTTAACAATTAAATAATAATAATAATAAAATAAATAAATATGCTTCTTCTGTGAAGCAGAAGTGCCATCTAAGCCTATTGCTGTCTACAGGCAATAACCCTGTTTTAAAATGATCATCATCATCAATGAAATCCCTGTGAGCCTCTTTCTTCTCCCTCCGGTCACTGGCCAACCACAGCCCAACAGACTGGGGCCCACTAAGAAGCTAATTCGCATTACTAATCCTAATTAGCTTTACCAGAGTAGGCCGCACATCAGAGCAATATGGAATCATGCTTGACAATTAAAAATACTTTTGATTGTTACCTTTCCCACCAGCACAGACATATGGAGCACGCAATTCATAAAGCTTCTAACTGCTTACAAATGCTGCCAGTCAGCACACACTTATGTACCCACACTTCCAAGGCTGTTTATATGTTGCCTGGGTTAACCCCTAATTTCAACTAGTGGATGCTCCTATACTGACCACACTTTTTCCTGAAGAAAAATAGCTAGCCTACAGCTGATCTTCTCCCTCCTCATCCTTCCCTCCAGAACTGAGTATGAAATTCAAACGATGATCTCCTCCACTGTAATCTAGCATCTTCCAGCTGCACCGATGGGGTTGGGCACTCTTGCAGGTGGAGGCTTCAATAAGAGCTCAACCACCTTTTTTGGGACCTTTAGGGGCAGTTCAGTGGAGCAGAGTTTGATCTGCCTTTTCTTGTTCATTTTCCTGGTTGCAACATCACAGAGGAAAGTTTAATCTGTTAAAAATCCCTTGTCCCCAAAAAGAGGTACATCGCCCATGTCTCCCTTATTAGGATGGAGGTAAAGTACCCTTATATACACTGAATCCTTCTGCTGGTCAAAAGCCTATTCATTCTTGCTTCTAAAAGAACTACTGCAATTACTAATCCTAATTAGCTTTACCAGAGTAGGCCGCACATCAGAGCAATATGGAATCATGCTTGACAATTAAAAATACTTTTGATTGTTACCTTTCCCACCAGCACAGACATATGGAGCACGCAATTCATAAAGCTTCTAACTGCTTACAAATGCTGCCAGTCAGCACACACTTATGTACCCACACTTCCAAGGCTGTTTATATGTTGCCTGGGTTAACCCCTAATTTCAACTAGTGGATGCTCCTATACTGACCACACTTTTTCCTGAAGAAAAATAGCTAGCCTACAGCTGATCTTCTCCCTCCTCATCCTTCCCTCCAGAACTGAGTATGAAATTCAAACGATGATCTCCTCCACTGTAATCTAGCATCTTCCAGCTGCACCGATGGGGTTGGGCACTCTTGCAGGTGGAGGCTTCAATAAGAGCTCAACCACCTTTTTTGGGACCTTTAGGGGCAGTTCAGTGGAGCAGAGTTTGATCTGCCTTTTCTTGTTCATTTTCCTGGTTGCAACATCACAGAGGAAAGTTTAATCTGTTAAAAATCCCTTGTCCCCAAAAAGATGTACATCGCCCATGTCTCCCTTATTAGGATGGAGGTAAAGTACCCTTATATACACTGAATCCTTCTGCTGGTCAAAAGCCTATTCATTCTTGCTTCTAAAAGAACTACTGCAAATGTTCTTTTGAGTTTCGCTCAAAAGTCCTCCATCCCCCACCCCACAAAACATGTATGTAGCCTGATCAAACAGAATGATACTATTCTGTAAAGGCAATTAGACGCTGTGGAACATTTTCAGACAGTTTTAAGTCTTTTCGAGATATAAAATTAATGAAGGTAAAACAAAGGCTATAGAGCTAAACTATTTGCCCCAACATGAATTGGTTAAGCAATGCCCAAATTTGTGGGGATATGACCAGATGAAGTAGTTAGGTGCATGGATTAAATAAGATTTTGTTCTGGCAGACAGGGATATGTGGAAAAACATCAAATAAAAGATAATACAAAATGAGAAACTGGAAGAACTTGGTTACAGATATGGACAATAAGATGCAAGCAGTGAATATGTTTCTAGCCCCTTTATTTTTCATATTCGGGTCACTAATTAATAAATAGTTGACATTTATTTGGGAAGGAAAGAGGATAAGTGTTAAGTGGGATAAATTGACCCTCCCCATAGAACAAGGTGAATTAGGATTACCTAACTTGAAGGAATACTTCAGAGCTATGCAATTAAGGCTGATTATACATAACACAAACAGAAGGTTATAAATCAAAATAGAAATGAAAGATGAAATGGAGTGGGGGCTCAAGATATAAAGTGAGAATAGGACTTTAGTGCAGGTCCTTAAGAAGAATAACAACCACAAAGATTATTATATTCATAAAGTAGAAGAAAGTAATCAAATATCTAAGCCAACATGGGAATGGAGGAAGCAGATTTTGCCAATAGGCATAATTGTCAGTAGGGATGTAGATAACAAGCAAAAGGGAGGTGAATTTACTGGAGAAAACTGACAAAGGCCCCAAGGATGGGAGCAAACAACTACACAGGGAAAGGTCATAGACTGAGATGAGGCTAAGCAGAAGACTGAGATGAGGCTAAGCAGAAGTGTGAACTGCAGGTTACAGACTGCCTTCCCTATTAGGTAATGATATGAGAGTGCTAAGTGAAAGACAGACTCTGAGAAAGTTTTAGTTGAGTCTAAAACAGAAGCTGCTGTTAAAAAAGGATAACTAGCGGGCATAGAAAATATTGCAAGTTAACTATAACATGTAATCACAGGAGGCTAGAAAACTGTAGAGAGAGACTGGAAAGGCAATTTACAAAGGAAAAATGAAAGGACATTTGTATGGTTCCCAAGTATGCAACAAAGTTCAGAAGGTTTAGGATTTTTGCTATTTTTATACTTTTATACCCCAAGAAGACTTCTGAGAAATTTTCCTCAGGAATGATGAGAAAGAGAGAAGTAACTGAAAACTTGTTTTCTGGGAGTGTAACAAGCTGGTATATTTTAAAAATTCCCTACAGAGTAGTTTGTCAGAAATGTAGGGAAAGCAAATGGTTGTAACTAAGGAAATCATTCTTTTCAGCTAGGACACTGGATCTGAATTGCCTAGACGCAGGAAGGCCTTATTACTAAGTTTAATGCTATCAGTTGCCAGGAAAGCAATTACTAGAAAATGGAAATCAAAACATAAATTGATTGCAACTGAACTTACTGAATAGTGTAAAGGAGATAAAAGAATTGGAGTTGGGATCTTTAGAAAATGAAATGAGCAAACAACATAGAAATAAATGGAATTTGTAGGAACATCATAGACCGAATAATGTTCAGAAGCAGAAGTGAGGTTTAAGGGCAGGCAGGAATTAAACAGTTTATGTGATGTTGGAGTACATGATAACTGTTAGAAAGAAAACATGTACGTACACTGCAGGAAAATAATGAAAATGTCATTATGACTTGTTTTCTTTTCTATTAATATATGTGCACGTATGCAGTTTTGTAAACTGATTTATTACCTATTTCTAAAAATATCAAATAAATTAACAGTCCTTGAAAACAGCAAATCTAAACAACTATATTCATCTATCCAACCTCAATAATCTGTCCTCATTATGATCCAAAACACATATGAACTAAGAAATGCTTAGCTTCATCACTTGAACAGGACTTTCATATATTTAAATGAAAAGGAAATTAAATTCCTCAAAATCAGCATAAAAATGCGTATACCTCAACACTAATAATCACATCTCTTAAAATGGTAGGTTTAACATTTCTATCTTAGTATCGCCACTGGAATATTACATTCAAGTACTACAAAATTCCATGTTTGGTCACATATTACAGTGCTACTAATACAGCCCCACTTAAGGCCAACATTCATAAAATCATAGGAAATGTAAATGCAACTGAATCACACCACCATTTACAACTTGCCAATACCCACCCTCATGCTGTAACCTATTTCTCAAGGATGGTAAACCAGGGCGACTTTCATCAGAAGTGCGTCACAGTTGAACAACATGTATAATCACATATTATTCTTGGCCTCATACAAAGGCCAATATTTTTATTCTAATGTAACAGACCACTAATACAATTATTCAAAACAAATCACATTTAAATTTTCAGATTATAACATTGAAGGCTCAGACATTATTTAACAGTATCTGCAAGTACAAGCAAAATGATAAAAGCACTGCAGAGGCACTAAAAAAGACCACCAATGAGAAAGCATCCACAGCAATCCAAACTTTATTTTTAATTTTTAAGTCTATTAATCAAATAGAAATGGAGGTTATTTACGAATAAATAGTTAAGGTTAATAAGATTACTAATGATTTATTGCATTCTATTGAAGAGGACAGGAATAAATATGTTGATATCAAAAATAAAACTGAAGGAAAATTTAACTATACGATTAGAAGGAAAAGTAAGAAATTTGCGAGGGATATGGAGGAGTACAGTGAAGATAGAAGCTACCCTAAATCAAAATACACTGACAGTAAATATCACATAGAGGCAACAGGAATGCAGAGACAAAGGGTAGACATTGATTATGAGAATAAAAATTTTAGAAAAGACATAGATTTAAGATCGAATGATCCTTTTGAGTAAACCCCCCCCCCACCAGTAAGGCAGTCAGAAGGAATAAGAAATCAGTCAGTAAATCATTATCAATACAGCTACAACAAGGTGAGAAATTAGATGAAGGGGACCTTAGGGGAGGCACCAGGCAGCTGGAAAATACGTGCAATGATGAAATAATAGAAAGTGATAGATTTATATATTTGTATCAGAACTATTATATTTATAATTATACGTTCACAGGTGTGTACTAGGCTAATGGTCCTGGAGCCTTTACAAGCCTAGCCCATCGGCTTATCCTGGCAGCGTGTCACCCGACCTTAGTTCCCAGTGCCTCTGTCAAGTAGAGCCATGGAGTCCTCCCTGGGGTGAATTTTCTATTTCCCATCCACTCATCAAGATTTCTCTTGAAGAGGGCCAGTGAGGTGCTCTGTTTGACATTTATGGGAAGTCTATTCCATAGCATGGGCAGGTCTCTGGGTTATGAGCCTCCAGCATGTTCTGTTGATTGTGGTACTGAGGTTGAGGTCTCTGGAGCGTGTGGTGCGGAGGGATTGGGACTTCTTTAGATGTATCATTTCTAACAGACCTGGATAAGACACGGCTTTGTAAGTCAAGCAGAGATCACCTCTAAGTAGGTGATATGAGACAGACAATAGTTGGAGTGTTTAAAGCCTAGGATCCTCTTTGTGAGGTATTTTTGCAGCCTCTCCAGTTGTTGCAGGTGTCTAGTGAGGTACATGCCAAATGGGGCATTGTACTCTATGATTAGCCTAATGAGGGAAGAGTAGAGGGAGACAATGACCTCTTTCTTCCTGGATGCAAAACCCTTAGTAATGAGATATGCCACATACGACTTTCTGAGCACAGTGGCAATGTGGTGGTCAAAAGAAAGGTTGCTATCAACCTGTGCTCCCAGATCTCTTATAATGCCTTCTGTGTTGTATGGACTACCATCGATGTGGCAATTCATGGGAACTGTTTTTTTCCCAAAGGGGATGACAACATTTTTTGGCATTGAGCTTTAGGCTATGGTTCTGACACCAGTCATTGGTCTCAGTGAGGCCTTTCTGTAAGAAGTCAGCATCACTTGGGGAGTTAATAGCAGCTCCCAACTTGTAATTGTCTGCAAACTTTATCAGCCAGAGTCCCTTCGTGTTGGCCTGGACTTCAGAGAAGTAGATACCAAACAGGAGAGGACCCAGGACTGAATCCTGTGGGACTCCACTCGTGACTGGTCGACAATCTGATTTGGAGTCAGCTACTTTCACACTGTGGGTTCTGTCTATAAGCCAGTTTGCAACCCACCTAGTGATATAGGAATTGATGTCATGAAACGCATATAGTGTAACCATAAGGCACCCAAGTGCTGACTGTCCCTGTTCTACCCTGTGCATCAATTATAATTATTCAGTTATGCATAAATCTGCTTGTTACAACTCATGTTTTACTGAACCACAAGCAAGTGTTGTTAAAGTTCTCATACCATACTCGAATACTGTAAAGGACCAGGATGACCACATGCCCATATTTTAGCACCTCTCGCCAATGCTGTGGACATATCAATATCAAAATCAAAACACTAAAAAAAATAAACTACATTCCATTACTAGTATAGCAGTATGTAAACACTGCAGTAATAAGCATGTGCTTAAAAGGAAAAAAAAAACAGCAGTACATTCCTTACAAAGCAAAAAAAAAATGGGGGGGGAGACAGCAGGTTACTGATCAACACTCAGTTCTGTGTAACTACATCACTGTTATTCTGAATCAGCACTTATTAGGAGTCCAGTGTTTTTTTTACAACTGCCCAACAACTCCTGTCAGGATAGGGTCTAGTATCAGTTGCTCACTACCAACCCTCTCCAGCTGGTTCCTCTAGCCCCAGTCCTCTAATTAAACCCAGGTAATCTGGAGCCTAATCAAGGAACAAACATCTAAACAGCAGATCCAACATTAAATTCACTGAAATCATCTTACCATCTCTGCTATTGCCCAGTCACAGCACTGTATCATACTCCATCAGTCCATATTAGCTTGGTCCCAACAGTGGCCTAACCTTCAAGAATTTTACAAGATATAGCCCTGTAAGCTTTCCCTTTAGCTTTCTCAGGAACATGATTAGACTCAGAAGTCTACTGCACTGTAGCTCCCTTTAACAATTAAATAATAATAATAATAAAATAAATAAATATGCTTCTTCTGTGAAGCAGAAGTGCCATCTAAGCCTATTGCTGTCTACAGGCAATAACCCTGTTTTAAAATGATCATCATCATCAATGAAATCCCTGTGAGCCTCTTTCTTCTCCCTCCGGTCACTGGCCAACCACAGCCCAACAGACTGGGGCCCACTAAGAAGCTAATTCACATTACTAATCCTAATTAGCTTTACCAGAGTAGGCACATCAGAGCAATATGGAATCATGCTTGACAATTAAAAATACTTTTGATTGTTACCTTTCCCACCAGCACAGACATATGGAGCACGCAATTCATAAAGCTTCTAACTGCTTACAAATGCTGCCAGTCAGCACACACTTATGTACCCACACTTCCAAGGCTGTTTATATGTTGCCTGGGTTAACCCTAATTTCAACTAGTGGATGCTCCTATACTGACCACACTTTTCCTGAAGAAAATAGCTAGCCTACAGCTGATCTTCTCCCTCCTCATCCTTCCCTCCAGAACTGAGTATGAAATTCAAGCGATGATCTCCTCCACTGTAATCTAGCATCTTCCAGCTGCACCGATGGGGTTGGGCACTCTTGCAGGTGGAGGCTTCAATAAGAGCTCAACCACCTTTTGGGACCTTTAGGGGCAGTTCAGTGGAGCAGAGTTTGATCTGCCTTTTTCTTGTTCATTTTCCTGGTTGCAACATCACAGAGGAAAGTTTAATCTGTTAAAAATCCCTTGTCCCCAAAAAGAGGTACATCGCCCATGTCTCCCTTATTAGGATGGAGGTAAAGTACCCTTATATACACTGAATCCTTCTGCTGGTCAAAAGCCTATTCATTCTTGCTTCTAAAAGAACTACTGCAATTACTAATCCTAATTAGCTTTACCAGAGTAGGCCGCACATCAGAGCAATATGGAATCATGCTTGACAATTAAAAATACTTTTGATTGTTACCTTTCCCACCAGCACAGACATATGGAGCACGCAATTCATAAAGCTTCTAACTGCTTACAAATGCTGCCAGTCAGCACACACTTATGTACCCACACTTCCAAGGCTGTTTATATGTTGCCTGGGTTAACCCCTAATTTCAACTAGTGGATGCTCCTATACTGACCACACTTTTTCCTGAAGAAAAATAGCTAGCCTACAGCTGATCTTCTCCCTCCTCATCCTTCCCTCCAGAACTGAGTATGAAATTCAAACGATGATCTCCTCCACTGTAATCTAGCATCTTCCAGCTGCACCGATGGGGTTGGGCACTCTTGCAGGTGGAGGCTTCAATAAGAGCTCAACCACCTTTTTTGGGACCTTTAGGGGCAGTTCAGTGGAGCAGAGTTTGATCTGCCTTTTCTTGTTCATTTTCCTGGTTGCAACATCACAGAGGAAAGTTTAATCTGTTAAAAATCCCTTGTCCCCAAAAAGATGTACATCGCCCATGTCTCCCTTATTAGGATGGAGGTAAAGTACCCTTATATACACTGAATCCTTCTGCTGGTCAAAAGCCTATTCATTCTTGCTTCTAAAAGAACTACTGCAAATGTTCTTTTGAGTTTTCAAAAGTCCTCCATCCTCCACCACACAAAACATGTATGTAGCCAGATCAAACAGAATGATACTATTCTGTAAAGGCAATTAGACGCTGTGGAACATTTTCAGACAGTTGTAAGTCTTTTCGAGATATAAAATTAATGAAGGTAAAACAAAGGCTATAGAGCTAAACTATTTGCCCCAACATGAATTGGTTAAGCAATGCCCAAATTTGTGGGGATATGACCAGATGAAGTAGTTAGGTGCATGGATTAAATAAGATTTTGTTCTGGCAGACAGGGATATGTGGAAAAACATCAAATAAAAGATAATACAAAATGAGAAACTGGAAGAACTTGGTTACAGATATGGACAATAAGATGCAAGCAGTGAATATGTTTCTAGCCCCTTTATTTTTCATATTCGGTCACTAATTAATAAATAGTTGACATTTATTTGGGAAGGAAAGAGGATAAGTGTTAAGTGGGATAAATTGACCCTCCCCATAGAACAAGGTGAATTAGGATTACCTAACTTGAAGGAATACTTCAGAGCTATGCAATTAAGGCTGATTATACATAACACAAACAGAAGGTTATAAATCAAAATAGAAATGAAAGATGAAATGGAGTGGGGCTCAAGATATAAAGTGAGAATAGGACTTTAGTGCAGGTCCTTAAGAAGAATAACAACCACAAAGATTATTATATTCATAAAGTAGAAGAAAGTAATCAAATATCTAAGCCAACATGGGAATGGAGGAAGCAGATTTTGCCAATAGGCATAATTGTCAGTAGGGATGTAGATAACAAGCAAAAGGGAGGTGAATTTACTGGAGAAAACTGACAAAGGCCCCAAGGATGGGAGCAAACAACTACACAGGGAAAGGTCATAGACTGAGATGAGGCTAAGCAGAAGACTGAGATGAGGCTAAGCAGAAGTGTGAACTGCAGGTTACAGACTGCCTTCCCTATTAGGTAATGATATGAGAGTGCTAAGTGAAAGACAGACTCTGAGAAAGTTTTAGTTGAGTCTAAAACAGAAGCTGCTGTTAAAAAAGGATAACTAGCGGGCATAGAAAATATTGCAAGTTAACTATAACATGTAATCACAGGAGGCTAGAAAACTGTAGAGAGAGACTGGAAAGGCAATTTACAAAGGAAAAATGAAAGGACATTTGTATGGTTCCCAAGTATGCAACAAAGTTCAGAAGGTTTAGGATTTTTGCTATTTTTATACTTTTATACCCCAAGAAGACTTCTGAGAAATTTTCCTCAGGAATGATGAGAAAGAGAGAAGTAACTGAAAACTTGTTTTCTGGGAGTGTAACAAGCTGGTATATTTTAAAATTCCTACAGAGTAGTTCGTCAGAAATGTAGGGAAAGCAAATGGTTGTAACTAAGGAAATCATTCTTTTCAGCTAGGACACTGGATCTGAATTGCCTAGACGCAGGAAGGCCTTATTACTAAGTTTAATGCTATCAGTTGCCAGGAAAGCAATTACTAGAAAATGGAAATCAAAACATAAATTGATTGCAACTGAACTTACTGAATAGTGTAAAGGAGATAAAAGAATTGGAGTTGGGATCTTTAGAAAATGAAATGAGCAAACAACATAGAAATAAATGGAATTTGTAGGAACATCATAGACCGAATAATGTTCAGAAGCAGAAGTGAGGTTTAAGGGCAGGCAGGAATTAAACAGTTTATGTGATGTTGGAGTACATGATAACTGTTAGAAAGAAAACATGTACATTACACTGCAGGAAAATAATGAAAATGTCATTATGACTTGTTTTCTTTTCTATTAATATATGTGCACGTATGCAGTTTTGTAAACTGATTTATTACCTATTTCTAAAATATCAAATAAATTAACAGTCCTTGAAAACAGCAAATCTAAACAACTATATTCATCTATCCAACCTCAATAATCTGTCCTCATTATGATCCAAAACACATATGAACTAAGAAATGCTTAGCTTCATCACTTGAACAGGACTTTCATATATTTAAATGAAAAGGAAATTAAATTCCTCAAAATCAGCATAAAATGTATACCTCAACACTAATAATCACATCTCTTAAAATGGTAGGTTTAACATTTCTATCTTAGTATCGCCACTGGAATATTACATTCAAGTACTACAAAATTCCATGTTTGGTCACATATTACAGTGCTACTAATACAGCCCCACTTAAGGCCAACATTCATAAAATCATAGGAAATGTAAATGCAACTGAATCACACCACCATTTACAACTTGCCAATACCCACCCTCATGCTGTAACCTATTTCTCAAGGATGGTAAACCAGGGCGACTTTCATCAGAAGTGCGTCACAGTTGAACAACATGTATAATCACATATTATTCTTGGCCTCATACAAAGGCCAATATTTTTATTCTAATGTAACAGACCACTAATACAATTATTCAAAACAAATCACATTTAAATTTTCAGATTATAACATTGAAGGCTCAGACATTATTTAACAGTATCTGCAAGTACAAGCAAAATGATAAAAGCACTGCAGAGGCACTAAAAAAGACCACCAATGAGAAAGCATCCACAGCAATCCAAACTTTATTTTTAATTTTTAAGTCTATTAATCAAATAGAAATGGAGGTTATTTACGAATAAATAGTTAAGGTTAATAAGATTACTAATGATTTATTGCATTCTATTGAAGAGGACAGGAATAAATATGTTGATATCAAAAATAAAACTGAAGGAAAATTTAACTATACGATTAGAAGGAAAAGTAAGAAATTTGCGAGGGATATGGAGGAGTACAGTGAAGATAGAAGCTACCCTAAATCAAAATACACTGACAGTAAATATCACATAGAGGCAACAGGAATGCAGAGACAAAGGGTAGACATTGATTATGAGAATAAAAATTTTAGAAAAGACATAGATTTAAGATCGAATGATCCTTTTGAGTAAACCCCCCCCCCCCACCAGTAAGGCAGTCAGAAGGAATAAGAAATCAGTCAGTAAATCATTATCAATACAGCTACAACAAGGTGAGAAATTAGATGAAGGGGACCTTAGGGGAGGCACCAGGCAGCTGGAAAATACGTGCAATGATGAAATAATAGAAAGTGATAGATTTATATATTTGTATCAGAACTATTATATTTATAATTATACGTTCACAGGTGTGTACTAGGCTAATGGTCCTGGAGCCTTTACAAGCCTAGCCCATCGGCTTATCCTGGCAGCGTGTCACCCGACCTTAGTTCCCAGTGCCTCTGTCAAGTAGAGCCATGGAGTCCTCCCTGGGGTGAATTTTCTATTTCCCATCCACTCATCAAGATTTCTCTTGAAGAGGGCCAGTGAGGTGCTCTGTTTGACATTTATGGGAAGTCTATTCCATAGCATGGGCAGGTCTCTGGGTTATGAGCCTCCAGCATGTTCTGTTGATTGTGGTACTGAGGTTGAGGTCTCTGAGCGTGTGGTGCGGAGGGATTGGGACTTCTTTAGATGTATCATTTCTAACAGACCTGGATAAGACACGGCTTTGTAAGTCAAGCAGAGATCACCTCTAAGTAGGTGATATGAGACAGACAATAGTTGGAGTGTTTAAAGCCTAGGATCCTCTTTGTGAGGTATTTTTGCAGCCTCTCCAGTTGTTGCAGGTGTCTAGTGAGGTACATGCCAAATGGGGCATTGTACTCTATGATTAGCCTAATGAGGGAAGAGTAGAGGGAGACAATGACCTCTTTCTTCCTGGATGCAAAACCCTTAGTAATGAGATATGCCACATACGACTTTCTGAGCACAGTGGCAATGTGGTGGTCAAAAGAAAGGTTGCTATCAACCTGTGCTCCCAGATCTCTTATAATGCCTTCTGTGTTGTATGGACTACCATCGATGTGGCAATTCATGGGAACTGTTTTTTCCCAAAGGGGATGACAACATTTTTTGGCATTGAGCTTTAGGCTATGGTTCTGACACCAGTCATTGGTCTCAGTGAGGCCTTTCTGTAAGAAGTCAGCATCACTTGGGGAGTTAATAGCAGCTCCCAACTTGTAATTGTCTGCAAACTTTATCAGCCAGAGTCCCTTCGTGTTGGCCTGGACTTCAGAGAAGTAGATACCAAACAGGAGAGGACCCAGGACTGAATCCTGTGGGACTCCACTCGTGACTGGTCGACAATCTGATTTGGAGTCAGCTACTTTCACACTGTGGGTTCTGTCTATAAGCCAGTTTGCAACCCACCTAGTGATATAGGAATTGATGCCTAGCTTAGTCAGTTTTGCTATGATTCCTGAAGGGGGAATGTTATCAAAGGTTTTGGCCAGATCAAGGTAGACTGTATGAACCACCTTGCCTTCATCCACAGCTCTGGTGACTGATTCAAAGACGCTGACCAGGTTGAGCAGGCATGATATACCCTTAACAAAACCAAACTGTGTGGGATCCAGAGTTTGGAGATTCCCTATATCGTTGTTTATTAGGTCCATGATGATGCATTTCATAGCTTTGCATATCAGACTCATCAGGCTAATGGGGCGATAGTTCCCAGGGTCCGTAGTCGCGCCTCCTTTGTGGAGAGGATGATTGTAGCAATGCGCCATTCGGTAGGGACAAAGCCTGAGGTGAAGTTGTGATTGAACAGGGCACACAGGTGAGATGCCAGTTCACTCTGTAGTTCATGTAGAACACGGCCAGGGATACTGTCAGGTCCCATAGAAGCTATATTCTTGGCCTTGGGCAGTGCTGTTTTAACCTGTGCAGCAGTAATACTGGGTGCCTCGCAATCTACTGGTATTGTGATTGGTCCTTTGGTGGGGGTGAGAGTGGTAAAGTTGGCACTGAATCTGTCGGCTGGTATACTGGCAATATCTGTTGGCTCAGTATAGGAGGTACCATTGTGCAGTAGCTCAGAGCAAATCTGGGTATTGCTGTGGAGATTCTTTACATAACTATAGAAGACCTTGTGTTTCTCTTTACTATCTGCTGCAATTCTGTTTTCATAGCTAGCTTTAGAGGATCTGATGAGGGATCTCAACTTTTTGTTGAGGCTGATAAGGGAGTTTTTTCCAGTCTTGGGACTTCACCTTATTCCGCATCAGTTTCTTCCTTCTTTTGTAGAGTTTTTTCTGGCAAGCCAGCTTGGCTTCCTTTGTTTTTGGAGGAAAGCATCTTGGTTCTACTGGGTATGGCGAGATCCATGCATTTGTGTACAGTTTCGTACAGAGCATTGCTGTAAGATTTGGCGGTCATGCAACTATTCTCAATTTGCATGGGTGCTGTGAAGTTAATCACCTCTGTTTTTAGGAGCCCAAAGTTAGCTTTGGAGAAGTTTTTCATGGTGGTTACCTTTGCGGGGTGGGTGGGAGGGATGTGGATTTTCAATGTGATTAATTTGTGGTCGGATCTAACCAGGGAGAAGTTGCGTATTGGTCATTTAGTAATATTTTTTAAGTAAGACATATTTTACTTTATTTATGAAAGTTTTAAATATGTGCCTAGCAAAAGGAGTGACGTTAATAACTTAATACTGGATCTTTGTTTGCTAGAAAAAATAATTTAGAGTATTTATTCTCCAAGAAAGATACCAGTATCAAAGTAGACCTTCAGCTGAAAAGAAAAAGAACATATAACTCTCCGCTCCACCCTCAGTTAAAGAATTTTGAACTAATAGTAGAAAGAGAATTAAGAATGAATTTAGAGAGTAATAGGGTCCAGTTTAATTTATCAAAAGAAGAAATGTGATTATTAAAAGATATTAAAAATAATGAAAATTTAAGAGTAATGAGACCAGAAAAAGGGGGAGGGATGGTTATTATAGATAATATAACATATATAGGAAAAATGATGAAAATTTTAGGTGACATTGGTAAATACGTTAGGGTTATCTAACAATGAGATAAATATTGCTTACAGTAAAATTGATTGTGGTATATATGATGTTACTAGAGGACAATGTGGAAGAGTAAAACTTTTAAAAACTGATAAGCCTATGATACCATCCTTATTTGGAATCCCTAAGGTTCATAAACATGTTTTGGATCCCCCTATGAGATTGATAGTGACTGCAAACGGATCCAAAACACATTCTATAGCACTTTATATAGACACAAAATTAAAGAGATTGGAAAAACAAGGTACACTTTTTTTTAAAGATTCTTGAGATTTCTTAAGGAGGTAAAAGATAAATTATTTAAAGAGAATGCAATTTTTGTCACCATTGATATTACTGATCTTTTTTCTTTTATTCCACATGAAACAGGTTTAAAATGGTTTGAAGAAGCGATCGCTGATAAAGGTTTATTTAGTTTTAAAAGAATTTAGGGTTCATTTAGAACTAATGGAAATGATACTCCTCGATAATTTTTCTGTGTTTGAAGGGGAATTTTACAAACAAATAAGTGGCATAGCTATGGGTGCAAGTTGCGCATCCAGCTATGCACATATCATATTACAAATATGGGAGAAGAAGTTATGTGTTTAATTCTCTTTATGTACAATACTGGAGTCTATATAAAATATTTCTGGATGATATCTGTAATTTTGGATTAGTACTGAACAAATGTTGACTGACTTTATAGAACACATAGGACAAACTACAGATTTTTTTTAAAGTTTACATATAAAACTGTCTTTCGGCTTTTCCCGGTTAGGGGTCGCCACAGCGGAACTCCGGTTCACTAATGATTGGCAGTAGATTTTTACGTGCTGGCTTGTAGGGCCTAATGCACAAAGTACAGTTTTGTACCTACCATAAATGTAGATGTTCGAGGATCCCCATTGCTGCAGTCCTTACTACTGGGTGTAGTCCGCTGTCCAGTCGGCCCGAATACCAGAGTATATGGCTGACGTCGGTCAGGGCGCATTAGACTGACGTCAGTACGTCAGGGTACTAATGCGCATGACCGACGCCATATCCTCAGTCTTTTCTTGCCCCAGATGTCAGAAGACCCTAAAAAGACAAGGCCCAAAATACCTGCACCAAAAATATGTACAATATATACAAGAAAATATACAAAAATATCAGCATGTAACCTCACCTACACAACCACCCTAAACACAGAGGGGAAGGAGGGAGGGTAAATTGGACTGCAGCAATGGGGATCCTCGAACATCTACATTTATGGTAGGTACAAAACTGTACTATGTTCTTCGTCCCCCATTGCTGCAGTCCTTACTATTGGGTAGAATCCCAAAGCAGAGGTAAGGGAGGCTGGCAAATCATAAAGAAGCAGGAGCTGACAACATGCCTTGCAAAACAGCTGTGGCAAAACCAGCCCTAGACTTAGAGTAGATAGGAAGGTGATAATGCTTAGAGAAAGTATGCACTGAACTCCAAGTAGCTGCTTCCAAAATATCCTTAGTTGCCACCCCCCTTAGAAATGCTGTTGAAGTGGCAGTAGCCCTAGTGGAATGAGGCCTAATCCCAGCTGGAATCTCCTTGCCATGATGGGAATAACAAAATGCAATGCAAAAGCCAATCCACCTAGAAATAGTTTGTTTTGACACAGGCTTGCCCTGCAAACTCAAAGCAAAAGAAACAAACAACTGCTGAGACTGCCTAAAATCCTTAGTCCTGCTTAAATAATAACGCAATTGCCTGTGTACATCTAAAGTGTGCAAAATCTTTTCCCCTTTATTTTGGGGGTCTGCATAAAAAGTAGGCAAATGAATAGTTTGGTTTAAAGCCACACTAGAAACCACCTTAGGCATAAAGGAAGGATTAGTACGTAATGATACCCTATCCTTATGGAAAATCAAAAGGGCTCTACTGCCATAAGGGCCTGCAACTCAGACACCCTTCTTGCAGAAGTTATAGCCAACAGAAAAGCAGTCTTCCATGACAAGTATTTCAATTCAGCAGTAGCCGCAGGCTCAAAAGGTTGTAGAGTAAGTTTTTCCAACACAAAATTGAGATCCCAAGCAGGAGTAGGAGCTCTACGTGGGGGTCTTATATTCTTTGCCCCTCTAAGAAACTGCTTGAACAAAGGATGCGAAAACAATGGTGGGTCACAATCATAGTGAGCTGAAATTGCTGCAGCATGAATCTTAATGGAAGAGAAGGACAAACCTTTGTCCAATAACTCAGTAAGATATTGAAGAGCCACACTCAAATTAGGCTCAGAAATCTCCAAATTCTTTGCTGTGCTCCAAAATAAAAATCTCTTCCATTTTTCCGCGTACACTTTCCTTGTACTAGGTCTTCTAGCTTCCATAATCACATTTAAAACTTGTTGAGGAAGTTGAGACCTGCTGTGTTTCAACACAGAATATGCCAGGCTGTTAGATGAAGAGAGTGAAGCTTGACATTGAGCAGATGACCGTCCTGCTGAGATAACAGATGAGGAATCAGAGGTAAAGGCCATGGAGGCTTCTTTACCATACTCCGTAGTAGTGGGTACCAGTGTTGCCGAGGCCAATCTGGGGCTATCAAAATCATCCTTGGCCTGTCTTGTCTGACCTTTAATAGTACCTTTGGAAGAAGAGGCAGAGGTGGAAAGGCATACACATGAAGGTTTTTCCAACTGAAAGACAGAGCATCCACTTTCCAAGCTGTGTGATGAAACCCCTTTGTGCAATACTTTGGCAGCTGGTGGTTTAGTGGAGAAGCGAACAGATCTATGTCTGGAGTTCCCCATGACACTGTCAATTTCTGAAATACATGAAGATCCAGTTTCCACTCGTGGGGATCCATGATTTGTCTGCTTAACACATCTGCTAAGGAGTTCTGTGCTCGGCAGAAACCTTGCCTGAAGAGTTAGTTGCAAGCTTAGCGCAGTCTCCCATAAAATCATTGCTTGCCTGCATAGAGGATAAGAATGTGTTCCCCTTGCTTGTTGATGTACCACATGACAGTTGTGTTGTCTGTTAGAATCAACACCTGCCCTGGAAGAATTAACTCCTTGAAAGCCATTAATGCAAACTGGACTGCTAACATCTCCTTCATGTTGATATGTAGATGCTGTAGTCTGGCAGGCCACTTGTCTTGTATCCACTTTCCATTTAGATGAGCTCCCAAGCAATGTCCGAGGCATCTGTCGTTAAAATCTGACTCGCCTCTGGCCGGGTCACAGAGAGTCCCTTGTTTAGGTGACATTCCTGAGCCCACCACAAAAATTCTTTTTGAAGGCAAGGTATTATTTGAATGACAGTGTCCAAATCCTGGCAGTGCTGTGTCCATACATTTTGAGATACCATTGTAGCTTCCTCATATGCAGTTTGGCATTGGGAAGCACCAGAATACAAGATGCCATGAACCCTAATGCTTGAAGGACTGTCCTTGCAGTCAGCACGGACTGATGAGATAGTTGATGGAAGTAAAGTGATAGACTCTTTTGTTTGTCCGGGGTTAAAAAGGCCATCTGGGCTGCTGTATTCAGTCTCACACCCAGAAAGCACATGTCTTGAGAGGGTACTAGACTGGACTTTATTTCGTTCACAGAATACCCTAGGCATCTTAGCACTGCTATAACATATTCCAGATGCTGTAGAAGGTCTTCCTTTTCTTGAGCCAGAATCAGGCAGTCGTCCAAGTAAGGATAGATTTGAATTCCTTGCAGCCTGAAGTAAGCTATCACTGGAGCCAGAACCTTTGTGAATACTCTGGGCGCAGTAGATAAGCCAAAGGGCAATGCAGAGAACTGATAATGAGAATTTCCAGCTCGAAACCGCAGATACTTCCTGCAACTTAGCCTTATAGGCACATGAAGGTAAGCTTCCTTGAGATCTAAAGTTACCATCCAGTGATCTTTGCCCAGCAGAGGTAAAAGCTGTTGTAACGTCAACATCTTGAACTTGGGAATGTCCAGATAAGTGTTGAGGAGAGATAAATCCAGAATTGGTCTCCACGTGTTCCCCTTCTTTGGTACTAGGAACAGGCGAGAATAAAATCCTAGGCCCCTTTCTGATATAGGAACTGGCTGAATGGCCCCTATCTGGAGTAACTGAGAAATTTGCTTGTGAGCCTCTTTTCTTTGTGGAGGAGGAACGTCTGGCATGCCTTTGAAAGGAGGCATTGTATGGAAATAAAACCTGTAACCGTGGTGAATGATATCCAACACCCATCTGTCTTGAGTAATTAAATGCCAATTTTCTTTGAAAAGAGACAGTCTTCCACCCAAAGGAGCTACCAGACGAGAATCTACTGGCAGCTGAAAGGGCAGGTCATTGGGTCTGTTTACGAAAGGACTGACCCCTGCCCTCACCAGAAGTCTGAGCAGGTGAACTCCCTGTTCTAGGCCTAAAAGAACCTTGAGCTCTGCCCCTACCACGTCTAGACCTACCCCTAGACTGGGAATCATAAGCAGGATATGTCCACCCCTTAGCAGGCCAATTTCTACTAAACTTCGGTGGCTGCACCTGCAAAAAATCTTTAACAGTTTGCATAGACTTAGCTTTGTCCTCCATTTTCTTTAAAACTGCTTCCACAGGAACCAAACAACACATCAGACTGTAAAGGAGCATCCAAAATCCTAGTCTTAACATGCTCAGCTAAATTCTGATCCCTCAACCAGGCATGCCTGCGAAGAACAGAACTAGTGGCAGCCACCCTCGAGGAGGCCTGTACAGCATCAAAACCACATTGCAAAGAATGCTTACCCACTTGTTCAGACACATGAACCAAATCCAACAACTCTTTACACTCAATACCTTCCGCCAAAGCATCCACCTTAGATTTCAATTGTGAAAGGAGATAATTTTGGTATTTTAGCATGTGAAACTGACAATTCAACGCTCTCATGGCTAGAGTGGAAGAAGTATACACTTTCTTTCCCCACCTATCCAAAGCCCTTGCCTCTTTATCAGTGGGAACAGGATTTTTAACCACAGAGGCCTTAACACCTTTAGGCCCCTGAGAAACAGTTTCTGGGTCCGCCCTAGGACTCTTAAACAAATACTTATGAGCTTCAGGCACCCTATAGTACCTATCGGGTTTAACAGGAGCAGGAGGCAAAGAGTCAGGGTTCAGGGAAGCCTCTGCAAAACATCTTCCACCACATTCAACACAGGAGGTATAGCTAAGGGCCTATGCTGGGGTAAAACAAGAATTCCCTAAGCCTTTTCCTGGAATCAGAGTAATCCTGGCCTTCCCATTTAAAGTGCTCCCTCATGGAATGTAGAGTCTCTGAAAATGAGAAATCCTCAGGAGGAGAAGCTGTAGGAGTGGAATCATCCACATCAGAATCAGAATAAGGAGGATACTCCTGCAAGTCTTCCACAGAAGACTCAGAAGCCTCTGAACACTGTTCAAAACTATCAAACTCCGGTTCCACCCTGGGCCTCTTATCAGGAGGGGGCATAGAACCTCTAATCATAGTAATCAAATCTTCTGCCATTTTAAGCATATGTTTCTTAGGTACAGAACCGAAATGCTAGGAGAAGCCCCACTGAAGCTGAACTTGGCCTACCTCTCAAAGAAGTTTTGGCAACAGAAGGAGAGGCTCTAACTACCTTGGGAAGAGAGGGAAGAACAGTTACCTGAGAAGCCCCTCAGCCTGGCCTACCTCCTGAGAAGGCACATCCTGTAACAGTAAAGTCTCTGCCTGAGACTCCAAAGAAACTCCTGGCAAAACCTCTGGCTCCACTGTGCCTTCTAAAGAACCGACGTCCGGGACTGCCGGTTCATCAACCCTAGGCTTCGCTGTTTTGTCCTTGCGCTTCTTGACGAAGCGGCGCCGGAGCATCCGGCGGCATTTTATAATTGCAACGCTTCCCAAACACTAACCTGGCACAGTCTAACCGTCTCTTAATAGTGCGTTTGTTAAACCTAGCACAAGAGCGGCATCCAACAACGCCGTGCTCAGGCCCTAAACAAGGTATACACAATGTATGGTAATCCCTATGAGGTATCTGTTTCCCACAAGAAATACAGTTATTCACTTTTTCTGACATCCGGTTAAATACTGAGGCAAGAAAAACCAAAATGTTCTCAGCGGGTACTTAGCCAACTCTGATTCGGTCTGAAACTCCGGTTTCGGAAATATTTCAGAACGCCAACCTGCACTCGCAAAACTGCTTCTGCATCGGACCATGCGGCAAAAAAGACTGAGGATATGGCGTCGGTCATGCGCATTAGTACCCTGACGTACTGACGTCAGTCTAATGCGCCCTGACCGACGTCAGCCATATACTCTGGTATTCGGGCCGACTGGACAGCGGACTACACCCAATAGTAAGGACTGCAGCAATGGGGAACGAAGAACATCCTTCAACGAAGGAACGCCCATTTATGCATGTCAACACACAGAAGACGCTCTGAGAATCGAACGTGCAACGTCTAACTGTGCGGTGACAACGCTACTGCAGCACCACCACCGCAGATAAAATTGAAAATTCCAAGGTTAACTACTTGGATGTACATTTACATATTATAGAAGATGAACAAAGGTTTAAATCAACTATATACAAAAAAAATGTTTAATTCTTACCTACATTTTACAAGTGCTCATCCATACAAACAAAAGCACAGTATTGTAAAGGGTCAATTTATAAGGGTCTCCAGGATGACTTCGGAAGAGGGTGACTTTTTAAAGGCATGTGAAGAAATAAAAAAATGTTTTTAGAAAGGAAGTACCCTATTACATTAAAAGAAGAAGCAATTAAAGAAGTCAAAGGAACTAGGAATGAGTAAATACTTCCCTTTATTGGGGAAAAGAATGTAGTGCTGTATAATAAGAAAAAGAATGGTACAGGTGGAGATCAAGGAGGTAATAACTCAAGATACACAGGGGCTTTCATTATAAATTACAAAAAAAGACACCTCTACTATAACAAAAATTATTAATACCTACTGGACGTTATTTAAGAATTTTTCTGATTTAGAGAATGTACTTAAGGGCTCTATTCATTTTATTTATAAAAGAAGTATGAATATTAAGAATATTTTAGAAAACAAGAACAAAATGTGGTCAAGTTATACCAAATAAGAAAAAAATGAACATTTAAGCATGGTAGATGTATGCAGTGTATGTACATTAGCAATACAAGCGGCATATACATTCCCAGCAGGGATAAATTGATAAAAGCTAAAGAGTACAGTAATTGTGACTGCAAAGGTCTAATATACTTGGCTACATGTGTGGTATGCAAGGCTTTTTATGTGGGCAAAACTGAAAGAGCCCTGAAAAAAAGAATCTATGAGCATTATTAGAGTATAACAACGTCAAACCACAGTAATACCATGTTTACACACACTTTGGTTTGCAAAGAATCTACATTTATGTTTTTGTATTGGATACTGTTCCATGGAATAGTAGAGAAGGATTATATGAAGAAAAGATAGAATATCGATAAACTTACTGACAAATATTTTTACAGGATAATGAGGCCCTTGGCCTAAATGATAATATTTCAATAGTACCATTAATGAAAATGAGAACAGCTAGATTGAAAGCTGTAATTAGTGAAAATGTTTTTTTGTGTGTTTTGTTTATTGTAGCTATAAAGCATTTTTGAAAATGATTTTACATATAAGAGGAAAAAGATTTTTTTTTTATAATACACAAGACAATATACATTTTTATTAATACATTTTTAACAGCTTATTTTAAAGTTTTTAGCATTGAGCTATTCATTTCTATATGATGTTTTGTTGGGTCTATATCACATTGTTAAACTTTTAAAAGCTCGAACGTCATATGGTCGACACCATATGATCGAACTTTTAAAAGTACAAACATTTCAACGGAGATCTCCGTACACTGCGGAATAGGAAGATTCACTTTCTGCACTGTAGTGTGACCTCGGAGTTGGTATATTTAAAGAGCGGGGGGTGTGGGGGGTGCTTGCCCCCCTGCTTAAACCATTCAGGTAAGTTTTTTCCTTTGGTTTATTTTTTTAATTACATTTTCAAATGTTTAAAAGTTTGATCATATGGTGTCGACCATATGACGTTCGAACTTTTAAAAGTTCGATTATGTAATATAGACACATTTTGGTCACCAGAGGATAGCACAGTATGTGAATTATGAGCGTTAAACTGTTTGGAAAGGATGGACAGTGTTTTATTTATTAAAATTTTAAGTTAGAAGACTTTAGAGCCTCCATATAGTTTAGATGTATGTTTTTTACTGTATTTTTGTAGCTAGACAAATATTTGTATTGTTTTTATTATTATGTTCTTATGAATAAACGATTTATATAGGTATTAAACAGTTAATTGTTTAATATTTATTAGTGAGTTAATCTAAATAGTATACAAGGAGTGTGTATTATATTATTCTGAAATTCTGAAGAAGTCTTGGTGCCTGTGAGACGAAAAATGTGGTGATACAAGTTAAGCGTTTAAAATGTGTATTTAATTATTTTCTTTAAGTCTATTAAAGATTTGGATTGCTGTGGATGCTTTATCGTTGGTGGTCTTTCTTGGCACCTCTGCAGTGTTTTTATCGTTTTGGTTGGATTTTGGCACATTTGTGCTCTTGGCACTGATTTTCCCTTTTAGTGTGAAGTATCTGCAAGCAGCATTTAAACATTGAATGTATTCATATGGCTTCCTGATGCATAAATGTATGCAAACTATTCTCAAAAAGTACACAACTCTGTATGTCAACTTGCAACACTTCAGAATTAAACTAGGGAAAACTACTTTAAAACTCAAACTGCAAACAATATAACAAAGGAACACACAATAGATAAAATGTAACTGTAAACACCTCATATCTAAACAACAGGTGTATGTACTTTTTATACCCATCGACTTAAAAATAAAGAATTGAATTACAAATGACCAATCTAGCTTCCTAGAAACATTGATTAAATTAAAGTTATGTACTTAGCATAATAACAAAACCATGTTGGTGGATTTTTGTCCAGATTGTTGGATCCAACCAGATCTTTCCTCGGCATCGACTATGAAGTTTCTTTCGGTTCCAGGGCTCTGACCCCCCCCCCCTTAGCCATAATTTCCTCTACTCCACCCTAATATCTAAGACTGTGCTTGCCCCCATGCAGCACAAGTAACCTACAACTGTGCAAATATGACAGTAGTAGCAACAAAAAATATAGAGGGGAAGAGCATGCAACTGTTAGAGCACAACTGTTCACAGACAGGGAATTGAGAGGTAACCACCTGGTCACCCTGAAATCATGTGTCAATGCAGGAATGGAGGAGGAGGGAGGGAAGTTGAACCAGATGAAAATCAGATTACATGGATCAATTGTTATGGTTAAGTACATAACTTTCGTATCTAACGTTGGTATCCAGGAAAGACATTCCTGAGGATGGTGGAGCCAAAAGAAGAACCTGATCTGGATTGTACATCTGGTTTATAATGAGACACAAAAGTATGGATTGTGGACCAAGAAGCTGCAGCAAAAATATCTTGATGGAAAGCCTTCTGGAGAATACTGCTGAGGTAAACACTGCTGCAGTGGAATGAGCCTTAGGCTTAGAGAGCAGAGCCAAATGCTGTTTGTTATAGACAAACAAAATGCAATCTGAAAACCATCTTGAAGGGGAAATTTTAGTGACAGCTTTTCCCAACTTCTCTTTTGAAAAGTCAACAAATAACATCAGATTTTCTAAACTGTTTCTATGAAGATAAAATCTGAGTTGGCGATGAGAATCTAACATATTTAACATGTATCTGGGGAAAATAATAGTAAATGTATAGACTGATTTAAGTTTGTTTTGTATGCCACCTTGGGAAGGAAGGATTGATTACTTCTAAAAGAAACCCTGTCCTTGTGAAAAATTAGATAGGGAAGTTTACAGAAAAGTGGTTGTAATTCTAAATTTGTCTAGCTGATGTAACTGCCACCAGAAAAATTGTTCTCAAGGTCAAAAACTTAAGACCTGCTGTGGTTGCAAGTTCAAAGAGTGGTTGAGTTAGAGCCTGTAGCATAATGGTAAAATATCATATCCAAATAGAAACCCTCTTCCATTTGCTATGGTATACCTTTTGTGTGACTGGTTTCTGAGAAATGGATATGATCTTAACTACTGTTGTGGGAAGCCTGGCATCTCTGGTTATGCTCAGAACTGGAGAAACCATGCAGTTAGTGTCATAGACTATGGTCCAAAGGAAGCAATCCAGATGGGTGAGAGAAAATATCTGGATAACGATCAAACATCTATAGGGGATGTACTAGTAGAGGCCACAGTAGGTGGAACTAGGTTTGTCGGAGCTAGAAGGGAGCAATCACCCTGGCCATGCAATGTCTGGCTTTTTGCATAAACGTATTCATTACAGGTAAGGGAGAAAAGGCATACTCGAGACCTGGGATCCAACTGTGGACAACAGCTTCCCTCCATGATTGCCCATGTGGTGGGATCAGGCCTAAGGAATTGCTGCGTTTGCTGCTGAAAAGAGAGGCAAACAGGTTGCAGGAAGGCTGGCTCCAGCACTGGAAAATCAATGTTGCCACTGCTGGGTTGTGGGACTCAATTGTGTGGCATCAGAATAATCCTGCTCAATCTTTCTGTTAAAACACTGGATGAACCCAGGATATGCGCTACTATCAGAAAGATGTGCGAAGACATCCCCCACTGCCAGACCCTCATAGCCTCTTGACACAGAAGACAGAAAATGGTTCTTCCTTGTTTATGTACCATACCACTGTCATGTTGTCTGGAGGTATTGAGATAATACCCTTGTTGAGGAGATCCTGAAAGGCCCATAATGCTAGGAGGACTGCCCTCATCTCCAAGATGTTGATGTGAAGATTGGCCTCTATGGGTGACCATGCACTTTGGGCCAGCCTTCCTTTGAACCCCCCCCCCCATGCTAGAAGGGAGGCATCTGTAGTGAGGGTCCATGTGAAAGATGTGACTTCTGGAAGATGATGTAATCCACTAGGCAATGAGTCATTTGCAGATTTGGGTGAGCCAAAATTTCGCATGTAACAGATGTGTGTTCTGAAACCATTCCACTTCTAGAGTCCATTGGAGTACTTTCATGTGGTAACTGGCAAGCAGAACCATCAATATCATAAAAGTTATTAAACCCAACAGGCGTAAGATCAGTCTCACTGGGGGGTAAAGGACAACATAGCACTTGCATTGCTATTAGTTGCAAAAACAAAACCTTAGATTGGGGAAGACTGGTAATCTGTAAATTGTTATTGAGGTGGCATCTTATGAATTCTATTTGCTGTGTTGCTGTTAAATGGCATTTGGGAAAAATTACTGTTATTCCTAAGTTCCCTAACATTGGAACAAAGTGTCTAGATGGTATAATAGTAGATGCTTGGAGGCAGCACTTAGGAGCCAGTTGTCAAGATAATGGAAAACCTGGATCCCTAGCAGACAAGTGCGCTGTTACCACTGCCATTACCTTGCCGAACACCGTGGAGGCTGTAATGAGGCCAAAAAGCAGGGCTCTGAACTGGTAATGACTGGCTCTCAGTCAGAAATGGAGACATCTTCTGGAGTGCTTCTCTATCTTCACATGACAGTAAACGCCCTGCAGATCTACTGAGCACATCCAATCTCCCTTACTCGGCAGAGGCAATATGGACTGAAGCGTGACCATTTGGAATTTTGTCTGTTTCACAAACTGATTCAGCTGACTGAGATCCAAAATTGGTCTGAGGTCTCCCATCTTTTTTTACTATTAAAAAGACGTACCTGGCAAATATCACAGAGGGTTAAGGTTGCGAGCTCTAGTTCCCGTGGAACAGGGTTTGATTCTATAAACCTATAAACCCTTGAGTAGACTCTGGACTCTTAACTGGTCTTGGGGGACCACATGGATGACTCTCTCTTTTTAACAGTTTTAAAATTTCTGCTGCTGTTCGTTCAGCCTGACTGGGTGGAACATTGGGGACGTTCCTCTTTTTCTAAGGAGGAAGGAAAAAGGGAATTGAGTGGCCTCTGGAAATTATCCTATCACTCACAAATCTATGGTTATATCTTGACAGGCTTGAGGATGTAAAGACAAATGCCCACTGACTAACTCCAAAGTGCAGCAGTCAGGAAACCTTTCAGGGGCACTGGTGAAGCTTCTCTAAGACAGGACTGTGGAAGCCCTGGTTGTGTAGTTTGCCTCTGCACCTAAGGTGATGTCCATTAGAGTTACATCCACCTCTGCCATGAGGAGGCCTATCCACAGGACAGTCCTGGTAAGATATCTGAAATTTCTGGTAAGAGATTTGAAATTTTCAGAACTACATCTTCTTTTCCATCCTCTGATTCCTAGAAAATTATCTTAGAGGAGTGGAGAAGTGGATTTCCACTGTTGAGAGTCTTAACAGCCATATGATTTCTGGTAAGTGTGTCTGACTTTTGGTCCTAAAAGTATGGATCCATCATAGATGGCATTGATAAAGGACGTCTTGAAGCCTTCTACAAAGTCACAAAGGTTCATCCAGGCATGAAGGTACATGGTGATGGTACAGCCTGCTGCCCTGGCCATCCCATCAGTTGTGCTGAAGTGCAGTCACATGTCTACACTGGAGGTTGACTGCGGGGTAGATGTAGCTGGGAGTCCACCATCTTCAGGATATCCTCAGGTAAGACACCTGAAAGGGATTTGGAGAGTTCCTTAGTCAAATCCCCTCTGGATCCTAGTCACATAAGCCAAATAATTCAGCGATCTGACAGCAAAAGTCACTGAAGCATAGTCTGTTTTCTGAATCTATCTATCTTTAGATAATTCCCTTTTCCTGACTGCTGCTACCACCATAGCATCTACTGGAGGCCCTTTGCTCCAATATTTTCTATCTTTTAGAGCTGCCAAAATTTTGTCTGCCTTTCTAGGGATGAGCTCCACCACATTAGGATCCTTCCAAGCCCATTGAGCCATTAAATCAATAAAGAGTCAACGGGAGGTACCACCCAGGATGATGTTGGATCAGAACCAAAAGCTTCCAAGAACAATGATTCATCGGGTGAAGGAGCTTGGGTAGATTATCCCACTCCTCTGCTTCATCAATTTAATGATTTAGTCAAAAGTGACATCTTCTGATGGGGAGTGGGGGGACTCTCTACCTTCATTCCAAATCAGTGTCTTCATTGAAGAACTCTGAAGATGAGTTGATGTGCTTCCTTTGCATGTTTGCTTCTTACGTACTGTTTCTGGTGTGGGGGGGGGGGGTCAGAAGGCTCAGAATCAGACTAGGAACAAACATAAAATGGAACTTCAGAGGCTTGCTGTTCCCAGTGTCCCTGTCCAGCAGGAAGATATAAGGCAGATCAGCTAGAGTCCTGTTGGGGTTTGAGTGAGGCCAAACTGGTTGAGTGCAACTTCTCCTTGGGCATAGCTAAGACCCTGTGAAAAGCCCTGAAGGCCGACGATGCAAATGGCTTTGAAAACCTACCTCTATCTAAGAACAACAGAGATTCCTTGGTGCTGATGAGTCTCAACCCCAAAGCTAATGTTGGATCCAAGCTGTCGTGGGCTGATGCTCCAAGTTTTATGGATGGCTCCAATAACCTCAGTGTCCATCTCTCCCCCCAAACCTTGGTAATGACACTTTGGCTATGAGTCTCTCCCTGATCCGACTGTTTTGGAGTCAAGAGAGACGAAGAGATGCTGTAGTAAATAAAACTGTTGACCCAGACAAAGGTACCTCAGTGCAGGATGGAGCCAGACTGACCAGTTCCAGTGCATGGTGGATTGGTACCAGAGAAAATACTGGAGGGTATGTTGGACCAACATTCAGTAGGTTCCCCGTGAACAGTACTGAAAAAACCCTAAGTTAAATCAGAGTCTTGAGAAATTTCATTACCATCTTGTCGACATCCTGCTCAGTAAGACTTCAGGATGACCGGGAGGAAGAAACCCTGGAAGGTGGTCTAGAAAATCTCCTTTCTTGCAGAGTAGGAAAATGGAATCTTGGGCCTACCAGTTGCAGCAAGAACTGGGGTTCCAACCTCTGAGTTGATTTTGGATCTGGTCCATTGACACCGTCAGTTCTGGAGAACATTTCCTGGCTGAATCTGAATCAGTTTTTTCAAGCTTGTCTGACTTTTTTTTTGTCTCTGTCCTTATCCTTGCATTTCTCCTTCAATTTAGACTTTCTTACTCTCTTGCATGGAAAAGCCGAAGTAGAAGAACCTGCCAAAGTTGAAAGCCTCATCTGTGGAGGGAGTAATCCCTTCTGAATCAGTTTTTCAGGTCTAGCCTGAAGGGTCCTACCACTAAAACATGCACAGAACTATCAATCTGCCTCTAGGTGGGCAGGAGCCAAACAATAAACACAAAGCAAATGTGGGTCCTGAGGAGGTAGCTTGTGCCCACATTAAGCACAATTCTTACATCTTTGAGAATCCATCATGTCAAAATAATCACACACGGATATGTCAACTACTAGAAAATTCTTACATCTTTGAGAATCCATCATGTCAAAATAATCACACACGGATATGTCAACTACTAGAAAATTTTAACTATATAACTATTACTATAACAACAACACCACACTAGAAGTTTAAGCATTAAAGGAAACTTGCCTACTACTTGTATAAAAATCACTAAAATACTTATCTAAACTCTACTACACACCATATAACAACAAACCTAACTTACAGCTACCTAATCTATCTCTAAGAAGAAAAACATTCAAGACACACTAAACAGCACACAGTTTTAGCAGAAAACTACAGAGTTCAAAAGAACTCTCAGTGGGGAAGGAGTGACAGCTTAATACCAAAAGGGTACACTCTGTAAAAAAAAAAGAGGAACCCTCAAGAACATGTACAAAGTTTTCAGCGGCAAATCGGATCTGAGGTAATAGGTTGTAGTATAGGGAATTAAGGGTAGGGGAGCAATCAAAGCCCTGAAACTGAAAGAAGTGTCAGAGTCAGTGTAGAGGTCAGATCCAGTTGGAACTGACAACCCATGTGGTGAAGGAGATGAAAATAAGACAAAATTGGATCATTCAGTTAAATACGAGGCTATAAACCCTTGAACAAAATAACTGTCTATAGTGATACCTACACATCACAGGGTTTAAGTTACATAATAGCATGATAAACATCACTTACATTAGACAGGCGATTATATAATGCATCTCTGGCTAGTGAAAGCCAGTTGCTGAACACAATCAACCTGAATTTTTCATCCATTCCATCTTGTTATTCCCATTCATCTTCCAGAACTACCACAAGTAGATGATTAACCACTGCTACATGACTATCCGGCTCGGTCTCCTGAACTAGTATGTTTAGTAGCCAAAGTGCTTCTTGTAACATTGCCAAAGCCAATTTCACATTCAGAAGCAGCTACATACCACTATAAACAACACCTTTACTGCAGTTATAAAAGTAACTTTATATCTATGTTTTGGTCTCGTACTTTATTTTACAGCATCTGGAAACTGATTAATCTGATGTAAAGTGGTCACTAAACACAGAAAGACGTTCTGCAATAAATCTCTTACTCGGCTTCCACAACTGCCACAGGACATGTTCTTTTTCATATTAGGGTACAAACTGCATCAACATGCTCTTTAGCTTACCATATTTCTTCTTGGCTTGGGAACACAGTAACCAAGTATTTTTGATTTACTAAGTACATTATGCAAACACAATTCCCTTACTGCCACCTTGGTTTTAATAAATTCCAGGTAATATAAACACACTCTTCTCTTAAAATATCAATTAAGGAAAGGTTCTTTCACCTCACCTTATCTTCCAAATGTGGCACCTGCTTCTCACTGTAGCCTACATTGCCCATACATCGCTTAAGGTTTTATCTCAAATTTTATCTGCAGACTGCATCAACAACATCGATGTTTCATGTTGCTTGTTAACCGTATCACCATCATCCCATGCTAAGCATATCTTCTCAACTGATTCATCAAGAGACATAAACCACACAGGATTTCTTCAAGGGCAGTACTAACATCTCTCAGGAAAGGTCTTTGTTTTATTATCTGTTTAACCTCAATGGCATTTTCGTCATTTCCAGACCAAGAATTCACCACTCCCTTAAAATCTCTCTCCAATGCTTCTCCCAAAACAATCTTTCTGCCTTATTCTTCTATCACTACAAACTTTCAGAAACAAGTTAAAATTGAATCTACATGAAAAAAGACTTAGCTGATACTTTTTTGCCAAAATAATGACCCTGCAACACAGAGATCAGATCAGAGTAGACTTCCATCCACCAAGCAATGAGCATACATATCCTATACATCAACAATGTTTGGAAATAGCACTGAGCTGTGACTTGAAGTCTATGCTAAATTAATGTTTGTTTACTCACACTTTTCATACCGGAATGGAATTTTCCAAATAAAAAATGTTTTAATGAACTGTGATTATATGAACATGACAAAGGAAGAAGGTATAAACCTTTTACGATCACTTACTTGATTTGCAAGTAGGTATTATACAAAATCAAATCACCACCACAAAACTCTGTTATACTTTTTTTTTACATATCTCAATGTTATTTAAAACCATTATCTGTGATACTGAACACCCTTTTCAAGTGTACAAGAGTGGTATAGTCACAGAATACTTTTTGTCTTACCTTCTTATTTCAGACTTGAACTTGTCTTTCCACATTCACTTATACTTTCGTACAGATCTTTTAACATCTTTTCTACAGACATCCACTTTATTCTGCTTATCTTGATGACCAGTGAAGGATTCCAATCAACCGTCATAATCAAAAACTGCAACAATAAAAGGTCTAATTCTCTGTTAATCGGAGTAAGATATGGAGACAGGCATCTACCATTTTAGACAGAATGTCAATCTCTGCACCAGTGGAATGATTTTATATGTTGCTTCTCCAGCTGTAAGTCAAAATATTATTTTTTTATTCATTTTTGCCCCTGTTCTCTTCCACTGACATCTATTTGATTCATCTACCAGTCAATGTGTTCCCTTCTCCACTACCCTATCCCCCAAAGGATGGCAGGGATCTAGCAGAATCCTGCAGTACTTCTATAGGAGGTCCCCCTTCTCCAGGGAGAGAATACTCTATGGTCCACAACCTCTAAGACTGTCATTTCATCTTTAAGAAGGGTAAAGGCTGGGAGGTAAACATCACACACTCAAAAGGAATGTAGATTTTTGAGCTATGCAAGGAAGCTGAAGTCTTAAATGAGCAGAATGAAAGCAACAGATGAGCGTTACCATCCATGAAAAAGGCTCCCTCAGCTATCAAATGACCAATAGCCTATATATGGCTCAGGAGTGCCTCAGCCTCGACCAAGTTATGTGTCAGCCAGAAGCCGAACCACAGTCCCTCACTACCCCACTCCAGGATTGGTGAGTTGATGCAATTGGTCAATCCCATCCATATGCCTGCCTGGCTCCTTCAGTGTCCATGCCGCCACCAATAGAATGAACTTATTCCAGGTGTACACAACACTGAACTTGAGTTGTCTCATTCGTGGTCAGAGGTCTATGTCACATAGTCAGACAAACCAAAATATTCTTTTGCGCAGTCACTATATAAAACCACATGCCAAAAAGGCAGGAACCTATATATATATATATATACATACATATGCAAAGAAATAAAATTCCAACGAAAAGAAAGATTTAGTCTGTTTTGCCTGTCTGTGTGTAACAACTAGCATCTTACATCTGTAATCCTCCATCAACCTTTACTCTTCTTATCCCGTAAGTATTGCATACCACTTATACCTATAGCTGACGCCGCCACCCATCAACCTTTCTGTAAAGAAGTACTTCCTCAGTAAGACTACAGTTGACACCATCAGGTTCTTGAATGTGACCTCTTGTACACATCCTAACCTCCCTTCTAAGCTGAATTCCTTCACATGCTCTCCTCCTTTATGCACTCAACTCACATTAGTGTTTATATAGAACACTGGATTGAGATGGTCACTCTCACTTATTTTTTTTCTCCAACATGTTGATAAAACAAGGGCAGTGGAGTAATTCTGTCAGCAACTTGATGTTTTTCTAGCCACCTCTGAAACCTGAGTCACCACAGAAATGTTCTGTTGCTTAGTGCCTGGTACTTCCAAGGAAGATGGAGTTTTATTTAATTTACCCAAAATAGGCAGTAAATAGTTTGTCATCTGAATCTGATAATTCAGAGCTCAAAAAGCCAAAGTGGAACTCTGTCTACTGCCCTGCTATTTTTATTAGAGGTGACAGCATTAGCAGCTGGAAAGAGTTTGAAGGGCTTGTCAGCAGAAAAATTAAAAGCAAAAACAGAGGGGTCTTTTCATAGGGTTCTTATATAAAAACATTAAATCTTCAAGCAGTTTATAAAATCTGTCAGGCTTTTTAGTTGCTGGGGGTTAAGAATCAGGTGTAGCATAGGTAGAGCAAAGGCATCCAGAAATGCTTTTGCACACCAGAAATTTGTCTGGATTCCCACTCTAAATGCATGATGTTAGAAACTTTCTCCAAAGGAAGGTTCCACTACAGGAGAATAATTAGTCCTCATCATCAGAAGCCACTTAGCTTGAGAAGTAGGCTACAGAATGTCCATCCAAATCAGACTCTCCCTCTATATTCTCCGAGGATGAGTCTATATGTTTCTTGTTAGGAGTAGCAAGAGTAGGGGCAGAAGAGACAAACGATTGTGGTTTCAGCTCAAAAATAACCTCTGAGGAGAGGAAACATTTTTAGTTTTCTTTTCTTTTTTTTTTGCTGTGACATCCATTTTAGCCAAGCGTTGTGGATCCAACTTATGATATACCTTAATTATTGACCTGGGTATTTCTTCTCTTATTGATAATTGCAGAACACCACTGAGCCCTTTTGAAATGATTAGGCAAGCCTCCCCTTCTCACCAGTGTTGGTAAGACCAGTCCTTTCCAACATGCACGAATCAGACACCATAATGACCTCTGCCAGGGTTGTGGGAGACAAAGTAACCATTGAATGTACCTTGGATTCTGACACCTCAGCAGGTGCAGCAAAGTCCGACTGAGCAGTCATAATATTAGGTCTAGGCATCTTGAACTACTTATTTGGGATAGGCAGGATATCAAGTGAAAAGACTTTCCATTTTAGTTTGTGACAGGAGTTTAAGGCGCTGGGTCTCTAAGTAAGTGTTGAGAGATGAAAGGCAACACATTAGATTTTAGGTACAAAGAACTGGAAAATACTGCAATTTTTATAATCATGTTCTACACCTAGGCAAAAAACGCTCTGGGAGTGGAGATCCTTGCAGGAAATCTGCATACCAAAATTGCATTTTCCCCTTCAAGCTAACATCAAACAGAATTGTAAGCACCAAAACTTTTAAGACAAAATAGGAAGACTAACCAATCAGGCACATATCTGAACAAATGAAGGCAAAAGATACCAACAATCATGGGTAGAACAGACCGATGGGTGCGAGACCTGCATTCAGACTGGAGGCAACAAAGTCTGAGGTTTTCATGCTCATATGTCCTCTTATGCATCTTTACGCCCACGGGCTTAATTTACTGTATGTATACTACTGTACTACCTAATTATTGTATATTGCTTGTGTTTCTGTGGAGCTTTTCTCCCCAGGCCTCCGCTGAAAATAGGCTTCTGGCCCAGTTGGACTTTACCAGTAAATAAATAAATACATCAGGCACATGGATCTCTGGAAGGTTTAGATTTTGGTTCCCTGGACAAACTTTCAAAGTTATTTCCTGAGATAACCCAACAGCTTGGAATACTGCAACAGTGATCTATGGAAGGACATTTAGACTTCTTTCATCATCAGTACTTAGAACCTACTAAAATTACTCAGTGTGAATCACTTGCTGTGAAGATGCTCGGTTCTGCATTTATGTCTACTTTTCTGTTAAAGTGAATTGTACTAACACCCCACAGGTCCACAGGTTGTTATTAGGCTAACGACCAACTTGGGCCCTTACAAGTCTAGCTGCACACCCCAAACCATTTGAGTTATGAGCATCGTGGGTGTCTATATGGGGGAGGGGGCATGTTAGTAGTGAGGTAACTAAGGATTTGTATGGGGCGTTGATTAAGATAATACTTTCCTTATGGATGACCTCAGTCCATATGGGACATTGGGGCCTGACTGTAGGTAAATTTAAGATTTCCCATCCAATTGTCATAGTTTTGTTAGAATAGGGTCAGGGATTAAGTCTGTTTTACATAAATAGGAGCTTATTCCATAGTACAGGAATCCTTTGGAGCACATCTGTCTCTCAAGCACTTTCTGTTCATGTCACAAGAGCAGTTAAGAGCCCTGGATCTAGTGTTTCTTGTGCTGCTTGTTTTGCACATGTGCAACAGATCCAGCATGGCTGGGTCTGAGGAAGTCCTGTAAGACAGGCAAAAATCACTCTCAGTAGCCTGTAATAAACTGACAGTGCCTTTAGGTGATCATTGCAGGACAGGATATTTCATGGCCTGAATTCCACTGGTGAGAAACCTATGCGAGTGTTCCAGTTGCTACAAGTGTCTGATTAGATGCATGCCAAAGGAGGCATTGCATTCAATGATAGGTCTGATAAAGGCTGAGTAGAGTGTTACTATAACTTCCTAGGACCTGGATGACAAATTCTTACCTATAATTTGGGTGGGATACAATGATTTTCTTATCTTAGCTACATGTTGGTCAAAGGCAAGATTGCTGTCTACCCATGTTTCCAGATCCATTACTACTGGGTCAACTCCTAGGGGTGTTTTATCAATGTAGCAATTAATTTGGATTGACAGTTTCTCAAACTGCATTATAATGTATTTATTGGCATTGAGTTGTAAGCCATGGCTTTGGTACTAGTCATTTGTCTGTGTTAAACCCACTTGCAAGATGTTGGTGTCTTGGGGGTAATCTATAATAGCTCCCAATTTACAGTCATCTGTGAATTTGATGAGCCAGAGACCCCAAACATTAGCCGTTATATCCGAGAAGTGGATGCCAAACAAGAGCGGGCCCAGCACTGGAGCCCTAGGGTACTCCGCTGGTGAAAAAACTCTTGTTGGAGGTGATCTCAATGATCCTGACTTCTCTGGTCCTGCCTAGTCTCTGTACTATGGCAATATTCAAGGACCTGAAGTTAAAGGTATATTTTAAAGTGTTGCTGGTTAATGTAAACCTCCAGCAAACATGCAGTACTTGAGACCACTGTTCTACTCAACAACTCAGTTACTGCATGCTACAAAATCACCACAATACACTATTTCATGTACAAATTTCAAAATGATTTCAAGGGAAGTATACCTCTTTATTTGTCTGGAGAGAGTAGCATTCCTTCACACTCAAATATTCTGAGCTCATAACCCTCTTGGAAAGTAGGACACATGCAGCAGACCCCATAACAAATGTGCTGACAAAGTATCCTCAGCTTGCATTCACGATCTTCACGGATGCACACTGTCCTTTTGATGCTAACAGGCCTAATTGTGGAAACCAAAAGGGCAGTAACAGTGAATAAAGGCCACTGATTTCAGCTGTCATTTATGATTTTATTCCAACTGACAGACTTAAAACTTTGCTTGCTGTGGTGTCCTGTTCATATGTTAGAAGAAATACAACATAGGAAATTCCAAAGAAACACACTACCCTACACATGTCATCTGCAGTTAATGTGTGTTCTGTTCAGCAGTATTTCTGTGCTTTGCACTCATTGACTACTGGGACAGACGTTAGCTCGCCATAAACCTGGAATGGATAAAGTAAGTAATCAGAGTACAAGAATAAATGAATAAGGATACTCTAACTTACCTTCCAACAAGCTAACTAGCAGCTGCTGCCTTAATAAACTTGACCCCCACCAAAATAAAAAAAAAAACAATTAGGTTCCTCATCTTAGCAAAACCATTTTTTAGTCCAGCCTGTCTTCTACACATCAGATTTGAAACAATAATGAACAAGATAATAACCAAACTTATTTTAAAATTAGTATCTGAAAGCATCAACTTTATTTTAATTTCACCATGAAAGGATGTCAAAATATAGTTGTGTAAGTAAACTTACCATAATAGTAGACATTCAAATAATTACTGCTGCAATAGCAATAGCCATACCTACACTGGTTGTAGACTGTCAATGATACAACAGTTGGTCAATTTCCAAAGCTTTAGGACACCTTCCATGGGCTCAAACAGTCAGCGCAAGATGAAGTAATAAAAAAGACAAGTTTGGGCAACAAGCACTTCACAGCTTTCATGCCAACAGGGAGAGGACTGCTCAGCCCCGAAATGACAGTGATAGCAATAACAAAAAAAAAAGAAGTTACGTACTTACCATAACATTCCATGTTTGTTGTCCGTAATCTCACCTTCATTCTTGACGGTTGGGTTCAGAACAGAGTGTCGGTTCCGAATCGGCCAAATACTAAAGCTCGAGAGCATCCACTGGCTCGAGGCTATACCCTATCCTATGATGTCTGGTGAGAGTCATCTTGTTTGCAAATACTAAAGAGTATTATTTATCAAAAACATAAGGTAGACATACTATTTCTTAGCCCATGTGTCATGAAGCGAGAAGGGAATCAGAAAACCCATGACCAATTCCAAACACTTTCCTCTCGATCCTCCAGGTAGGGGGAAGGAGGGTGGGATGCAAGAATGCAGGAGAGATTATGGACAACAAACATGGACCGCTACGGTGAGTACATAACTTCTTTATGTTATGTTGTCCCATCTCACCTTCATTCTTGACGGTTGGGACAGCATTCCCAGCACCTTCTTTCTCAGGTGGCTCAAAGGAATAAACTCTTCAGAACAGTGGAACCAAAGGAAGCCCTATTCTGGGAGACCACGTCTACTTTGCAATGAGTGATAAAGGTATGAGGATTAACCCATGTGGCTGCAGCACAGATTGAATCTAGCTGAAGTCTGACCTTAAAGGCGATGGAGGCAGACATAGCTCTAGTCAAATGGCCTCAAATTCTCCCTGGTAGTTGCTTTTGCTGAGAGGTATATACATAAGAAATGGTATCTGTAAGCCATTTAGACAAAGTGACCCTTGAGACTGGAGCTCCTTTCTTGTTATCCGAGAAGGAAACAAATAATTGATCAGATTTTCTAAATTCCTTTGTCCTATGTAAATAGAAATGTAATTGTCTATGGACATGCAATTGGTGGAGCTTATACTCTGCCTTGTTGCTATAGTTGGGAAAAAAGACAGGTAAATCAATAGACTAATTTAAGTTGGACTCAGAGCATACTTTGGGCAGAAAAGAAGGATTTGTTCTCAGAGAGACTGTGTCTCTTTGTGAAAAACCAAATAGGGAGGATGAATAGACAGGGCTTGAAATTCTGAAACCTTCCTTATAGGTTAAAAGGTTGGTACTAGGCTATCGGCCCTAAGGCCTATACAAGCCTAGTCATAACAATTCCCTGGCTATTTCTTCCCACAATATTTACTTCCCTGGACCCCTGTCTACCAGGGCGACTGACGTGATCCCTGGGGTGAATTTCCTTTCTCCCATCCAATCGTCAAGGTTCCTTTTGAAGAGGGCCAAAGAAGCACTCTGCTTGATATGTATGGGCAGTCTATTCTAGAGTTTGGGGAGTCTCTGGGTCAGGAACCTATCCCTCTAGCATGGTTTGTTTATTGTGATGACAAGGTTTAGATCCCTAGAGCGTGTAGCTCTGAGGGATTGGGATTTCTTTAAGTGTAGCATGTCCAAGAGCTCTGGGTTTGACATGGCCTTGTATGTTAAGCACAGATCGCCACTGAGTAGACAATATGTGACAGAGTACAGCTAGAGTTGTTTAAGGCGGTCAGCGTAAGGCATTTGCTTTAGGCCTGTGATTCTTTTAGTGAGGTATTTCTGCGCCCTTTCCCGTTGGTGCAGATGTCTTGAGAGGTACATACCAAACGGGGTGTTGTATTCTATAATGGGTCTAATGAGGGATGAGTACAGTGGGACAATGACCTCCTTTTTTCTGGATGAAAAACCCTTAGTGATGAGGTGTGCCACATAGAAGGATTTCCTGACTGTTGTGGCGATGTGGTTATCGAAGGTGAGACCACTGTCAACCTGTGTCCCTAAGTCCCTCATCACACTTTCGGTGTTTAGTGTACTGCCACCTATGTGGTAACTCACGGGTACATGTTTTTTCCCAAAGGGGATAACTATACATTTCTTGGCATTGAGCTCGAGTCCGTGGCTCTGGCACCAAGCATCTGTTTCTGTAAGGTCCTTTTGTAGAGTATCCACATCATTTGGGGATTCAATAATGGCTCCCAGTTTGCAGTCATCTGAGAACTTTGTTAGCCAGAGTTCCTTAGTGTTGGCCTGTACATCAGAGACGTAGATACCAAACAAGAGCGGTCCCAGGACTGAACCCTGAGGTACTCCACTTGTCTGGAGCTGGATTTAGAGTCTGCTACTTTTACAGTGTGGGTTCTGTCAGTAAGCCAGTTGGCAACCCATCGAGTGACGTAGAGATTAATGCCCAGCTTAGTAAGTCTATGATTCCAGATTAGAGGATGGTGTCAAAGGCCTTGGCGAGGTCTAGATAGGCTGTGTGGACCGCCTTACCCTCGTCCATGGCTCTGGAGACTGACTCGAAGAAGTCAATCAGGTTCAGGAGACAAGAATGGCTCTTCATGAACCCAAACTGGGTGGGGTCCAGTGTTTGAAGGTTACCAATGTCTTTGTTTATAACTTTCATGATAATACGTTGCATGGCCTTGCAGATCAGGCTCGTCAGACTGAAGAGGCGGTAGTCCCCAGGATCCAAGGTGGATCACCCTTTGTGGAGTGGGATAACTGTAGCTGTGCGCCACTCAAGGGGCACGAAGCCTGAGGTGAGGCTATGATTAAACATGACACTTAGGTAAGGTGCCAGTTCATTATGTAGTACACAGAACGGGATATCATCTGGTCCCATGGATGCTGTATTCTTAGCGTTGGAGAGTGCATGTTCCACCTGAGTGGCCATTATTGCTGGAATTTGGCAATCTTCCAGTATTGAGAGGGGGGTGAAGTCGGCAATGAATTAATCTCCCAGGATATTGGCAATATTCTTGGGATTAGTATATTTAATGCAATTCTGTTGTAACTCAAAGCAGATCTGAGCATTGCCATTTAGATTCTTGACATAGTTATAGAATGCCTTGTGGCTGTCTTTGGAATCTTTGGCAATTTTATTTTCGTAACTAGCTTTGGAGGATTTTATGAGGGATCTCAGCTTCTTACTGAGGCTGGTAAGGGAGTTTTTTGCATTCTGGGATTTTCCTCTTTTCTGCAACAGTTTCTTCCTTTTGTTGTAAAGTTTGTTAATGGCAGGGGACCACCAGATTGGCTAGTTTGTTAATGGCAGGGGACCACCAGATTGGCTTCCTTTTTCTGGAGGAGAGCATCTTGGTTCTATTTGGGATGGCACAATTCATGCACGAGTGGATGTGCTCGTACAGTGCCTTAGTATAGCAATAACCCACGCCTGGGTGTGGGTAATGCTGGATTTACCCACGGTTGGCGTGGTTTGGTCCCGAGGGCGAAGCCTGAGGGACCAAACAAAGCCAACCGTGGGTAAATACAGCATTACCCACCAGAAGTGAGTTATTGCTATTATATGACATTATTTAAGAAAAGAAACCATTACTTTTCTTAAATAATGGCATAGTATAATGCCTGTTTACTGCCCTTCCGCAGATGTCTGGCATCCGGCAGTTCTGATGTACTGCGCGCGCGGTACATCAGAGTTGAGCAAAAGCAACGAGAAAGCAAGATCTCCGTTGCTTTTTACTGTTTTGCTATGTTAAATGGGTTTAACATGGCGAGACAGTTTAAAATAAGCAACGGAGATGCCCGTTGCTTATTTTAAAACTGTCTCGCTATGTTAAACCCATTTAACATAGCAAAAAAGCAACGGAGATCTTGCTTTCTCCGTTGCTTTTTAAAACCTGTCTGCTATGTTAAATGGGTTTAGCATAGCGAGACAGCTAAAATAAGCAACAGAGATCTCTGTTGCTTATTTTAAAAGCTGTCTCATGTTAAACCCATTTAACATAGCGAGACAGTGTTTTAAAAGTAGAGTTATACTAATGGAAAAAAGTCCGGGCGACCGGACCTTTTTCCATTAGTATAACTCGATTTACAATGTGCACGCTGGCCAATCAGCGTGCACGTTTTGGGGGGGGGGTCATGGTATAATGTAGGATTAAGCAGTCAAACTTTCAGTTCCCATCTGCATGGGTGTCATGAAGTTTGTCACTTCTTACTTGAGTAGCACGAAGTTGGCTTTGGAGAAGTTTTTCTATGGAGGTTTCCTTACTGGGGGGTGGGGGTGGGATGTGTATGTTAAGGGTGATTAGCTTATGGTCAGATAGACCAACAAGGGGGTGAACATAGGTGTGGAGCATGGATTTCCCATGTTGGTAATGCCCAGGTCTAGGATATTGGAGCCCCCGGTGGGACTATGGATTAGTTGATCCAGGGCATTGGAATTTATGAATTCCAAGAACCGTTGGGCAAAGGTGTTGTTACACAAGTGGTTTTCCCAGTTAATAGCAGGGTAGTTGAAATCACCCAGTATTAGGGTGTTTGATTGTATCTTAATATTTTCCAATATGTTTAGAAAGATAAGAATCGTGGGGCATCTGTAGCAAACTACAGTATGTGGGTGTTTGGTTGTATCTTAATATTTTCCAGTATGTTTAGAAAGGTGTAGTGAGAACCTTGGGGCATGGTGGGGGATCTGTAGCAAGCTACAATTTGGATTGCAGTCTTACCTAGTGTTAGCTGAAACTGGAGAATTTCAGACGCACTGTGTTGGGCAACTTGCCTGGTGGTGTGAATCCTTGGTGAATATGGACACTCCTCCACCTTTAGTGTTTCGGTCCTGGTTTGGTGGCCGAAAAGTGTGGTAAGAGTTGTAGCCTGGCATTGCAAGGGTGCTCTCTGGAGCCTTGAACCAGGTCTCAGTTAGTGCACAGATATCAGTGTTCTTCATTTTTAGGAGTGCCTCGAGAGAGTGCATTTTGAGGTTTAGACTTCTAGCACTGAGTAGCATTACCTTCAGAATTTGCATGTTTGTACCTGTTACAGTGGTAGTTTTGCCTTTTGTACTTTGCCTAAAAAAGGCACTATAGGGGTGGCAAGAACCTTAGCCAGCAATTTGAATACCAGGGGCGACAGGTGCAGACCATCTCTGGCAAAGCATTGTGGTCTGTTGATCATGCTGTCCCAGTCAGACAGATACTGGATCCCCTTTGAATGACACCAGAAGCTTAGCCAATTGTTGAAGTCAATCATTTTGTCCTTATACTTTGGTATCATTCTGGGCGAAGGCAGGATGCTACTCAGGGCTAGGGTCATACCTGCCTGGGCCACATGATCCGAGAGCTCCTCCATGTTGCTGGGTGGCACACTGGTGTTGTGAGTTATGTGACACTTTTATTGTGATTGGTGTTTGTTTGCGTTTCAGCTTTGGAGGTCCTTGTTGCTGGGGCAAGTTACAGTTAAGGGCCTCCGCATATGCGGATTTAATGTTGCTATGTGTGTGTGTTGGTGGTGTGGGTTTAGAAGGGCTATGTGTTGCTTGAGGTATAGTGCGGGTGTTAACCTTCTCCTCTTGACTGTCTAGCACAGTCTTGGGTGGAGAGAGCTTTGCTTCCAGTTTGGCTATGTAAGTGCATATCTCTCAGGTTGTAGAGTTGAGTGGTAGGAAGAGAGGGTTGTCTGTGTACATCAGGCAATTCCTGCATTGCCCCAGTATGCCCAGATTCACCAGGTGGACAGGAGAAATCACCGGAAGCTGACCCTTGGACATGCCTGGTTTGGTGCTTTTTTTGTAAAGTATAGGAGCTGTTTTCCCTTGCCTTAGCAAGATACTTTGCAATTATAGGCCGTTTAGTGCCTACGATTAATTTCTCCTTATTAACAAGCTGAAGTAAAGGCTGTTAAGAAAATTGTCTTCCATGTTAGAAATTTTAGCGGGCAAGACAAAGCTGGTTCAAAGGGAGGGAGAATTAACTTAGCAAGTACCAAATTTAGATCCCAAGGAGGTGGCGACTCTCTTATTGGGGGGGGGGGGTCTTAATAGCAATGTACTCTTCAGAACAGCTTTGCATAATCTGTGAGACATAATATTGGATCCCTTGTCTCCTATGTGGACGTTTGAAATGGCAGCAAGTTGTGCTCGTACAGTGGCTGCAGCTGCACCTTGACTGAAAATTTCTGCTAAAAGTTCAAGAACTGAAGATATAGGGGCTGTAAAGGGATCTAGATTATTTTTGGCAGCCCAGCAAGAAAACTTTTTCCATTTGCTAGAGTACAGTTTTCTAGTTGTGTTCTTGTACAACAAAACCAGAATGTGTTGCACCGCAGGGGAAATGTTTGGAAGCCTGGTTAAGAAGGGAAGTGGAGCAACCAAGCTGTTAGTTTGATAGTCTGAACAGAGGGGTGGAGCATCCCCAACTGATGAGTCAGAAGGTCCGGAACTGGGTCCAGGATCAAAGACTCCTCCTGAAGATGTGGCCAAAGGAAAGGGAACCAGATTTGTCAAGGCCAGTACAACAGAGCATTGAGAATTAGTTTGCAACTCAATGACTTTGCTTTCTGAAGAACTTTGGGTATCAAAGGAAGCGGGAGAAAGGCATAAAGTAGTCCTGGGGGCCAATCGTGAGCAAGTGCATCCCTTAGTGACTACCTCCAGAGGGGGGGATTAGGGCAAGGTAGCTGCTGCATTTGGCATTCATGGAAGTGGCAAAGAGGTCGCAGCAAGGCTGGCCCCACTTGCGAATAATTTGGTTCGCAACTTCTTGTTTCAGAGACCACTCGTGAGGCATAAGAATTACTCAGCTCAACTTGTCCACTATCATGTTGGATTTCCCCAGAATGTGCATTGCAGTCAGAAAACGTTGAGAGGAAATGGCCCATTGCCATACTCTTTGAGCCTCTTGACACAGAGGGTAGGATCTGGTTCCGCCTTGTTTGTTGATGCATCACACCACGGACATATTGTCTGTCTGAATTGCAATTGTACCTGTTGGAAGAGAGCTCTGGAATGCTTGCAACACCAGAAGCACCGCTCTCATCTCTAAGATATTGATGTGAAAGTGGTATTGTGTTCATGCCAAGTCCCTTGGACAGTCTGTCCCAGATAATGCCCCCCAACCCTATCTGGGACGTGTCCGTGGTCACTGCAGCTACTGGATGGGGGAGAACAAACAGTCTGCCTATCGTCACCTGTGTGAACTGAAGCCACCAATGTAGGCCCTTCTTGCAGGTATCCGTATTGAGGATCTTGTGTGACATGGGTAACTCCTGCATAGACCACTGAGCAAAGAGAAGCCACTGCAATATTCTCATGTGTAAACGTGCCAGTGGGACTTAAGCCATCGCAGCTGTCATTGACCCCAGAACCTTGAGAACAAACTTTGTCTGCACCTTCCTTCTCAAGAGCAAGACTGACACCTGATAGCGCAGAGTTTGCACCCTTTCGTGAGGCAGTTTTGCTACCATGTTTTTGTGTTTTAAGTCTGCTCCTTTGAATGAAATATGCTGTGAAGGCAACAAGGCAGATTTTTTGTAATTTATGGTAATGCCCAGCTCTGAACATAGATGTATAGTGGTGTCCCTTGGCTTGGTCAGTAGATGCTGGGTCGTGGCGGTGAGGAGCCAGTCATCTAAGTATGGAAACACCCAGAAGCCTAGCCGTCTCAGGTGAGCCATGATTACTGCCATACATTTGGTAAACACTCTAGGTGTTGTAGTGAGCCCAAAGGGCAGAGCTCTGAATTGGTAATGACTGGCTCCCAGATTGAAGCATAGGTATATCCTGGATCGCCTGTCCATCTTTATAAGGTAATACGGACCCTGGAGATCGATGGAGCACATCCAATTGTCCTTTCCCAGAAAAGAGAGTACAGACTGCAGTGTCACCATCCGGAACTTTGTTTTCTTGACAAACTTGTTCAGTCTGCTGAGATCCAAACTGGGCCTCCTGTCCCCTGTCTTCTTTGGAACTAAAAAGAACCTTGAGTAAGTTCCAGATTTGATTTGGTTTGCGTGGACTTTTTGGACGACTCTTTTTCTAGCAACTTTTGAATTTCTAGAGTTGCTTGATCCTTTTGACAGGGTGGAATGTCTGGAATTGATCTTGATGGTGGGGGTGTAGTAGAAAAGGGTATGACGTATCCCCTGGATATAATCGACTGTACCCACTTGTCTTGGGTGATGCTTAGCCAGGCTGTTGAGTACAGTGATAGTCTGCCCCCGACTGCCTCCAGAGGTGGGCAGGCAGGCCTCCTTTCACTAGCGCTGGAAAGGCCTGCCAGAGAAAGTCTCTCTGTCGCTCTGATTCTGTGGACCCCCACTGCCGCAAGGACGTCGTCTTCCGTTATTTCCCCCTCTGCCCCTGGGGGAAAATTCACCACGTTCATCCAGCAAAGCTCTTTGGGATTTACTGAACCACATTTTTCCGCTCTTCTGGCCTTTGGGATAAGGCCTGGTAGGGACGGAGAAATGTACTCCCACGGCAGAGTTTTGCCTTCTTGCTCGCACCTGGTCAGAGTCTCTTTAACCTTTGGCCTGAACAAAGACGAGCTGTCAAAAGGGGCATTTATATAGAAAGACTTAAAAGGTTCAGCAAACTCACAAAGGAGTATCCAGGAATGTCTTCTGAGAGCTATTCTTGTGCCTGCTGCCCTACTTGCTCCATCTGCTGCATACACGATGAGACGCTTGGAGAAGTTCACTACAGAGTTCAAAGTCACAAGCTGAGAAATTACCTTGTCCGGCACACCCTCAGCTGAAGCACCTTGGAGGGAATCTCCTAGCTCTTCCATGAGATCCCTCTGAAGTTGGGTGAAATAGGAAAAATAGTTCAGCGATCTAAGTGTAAAGGCCGCAGAGGAAAAAATACACTTCCCATATCTGTCCATCGTTCGAGATTCTTTATTCGGCGGATGGACAGATTAGGTTCATAGATAGGTAATAGGCTATCAGCCCGAGAGCCTACGTAAGCCTAGCCAACAAGGTTCCCTGGCTTACACCACCCAAGAAAGTTATTTTCCTGTGCCACTGTCGAGCAGAGACACAGAAGTGATCCCCGGGGTGTATTTCCTATTTCCCATCCACTCATCAAGAATTTTCTTTAAGAGTGCTAATGAAGAACTTTGCTCGACATAGATGGGTAGCCTGTTCCAGAGTATGAGAAGTCTCTGGGACAGGAATCTATCCCTCCAGCATGTCCTGTTTATTGTAGTGACAAGGTTTAGATCCTTTGAGCGTGTAGCTCGGAGAGATTGGGATTTCTTTAGGTGTAGCATGTCCAACAGCTCTGGGTTTGACATAGCTTTATATGTTAGGCAGAGATCACCTCGGAGTAGGCGATATGCTACAGAGTAAAGCTGGAGATTTTTGAGATGGTCAGTGTAGGGCATCTGTTTGAGGCCAGTAACCCTCTTTGTGAAGTACTTCTGTGGCCTTTCCAGCTGCTGCAGATGTCTTGTGAGGTACATTCCAAAAGGGGCGTTGTACTCTATAATGGGTCTAATGAGTGTCGAGTAGAGGGAAACAATGACCTCTTTTTTCCTGGATGAGAACCCTTTTATGATGGGGTGTGCCACATAGAAGGACTTCCTGACTACTGTGACGATGTGACTATCAAAGGACAGACTACTGTCCACCTGGGTCCCAAGGTCTTTTATCACACATTCGGTGTTAAGTAGACTGCTGTCTATGTAGTAGTTCATGAGTACAGAGTTATTACCAAAGGGGATGACAATGCACCTTTTGGCATTGAGCTTGAGGCTATGGCTCTGACACCAGGCATCTGTCTCAGCGAGGCCCTTCTGTAGGATTTCCACATCATTTGGGGACTCAACTATGGCTCCTAGTTTGCAGTCATCTGTGTACTTCGTTAGCCTGTACTTCAGAGAAGTAGATACCAAACAGGAGAGGTGAAGAAGTCTCTGCTAATTCCTTCTTGGTGGCAGTCGCCACGACCATAGCATCTACTGGGACACCTTTGGATAAAAATTCCTTATCATCAGGGGCTGTAATAAATTTGTTGGGCTTCCTCAGAACAGGTTTCATGGATTCTGGAGAGCTCCATGCCTTTCAACTGACTACATCCAGGAGTTTGTCGAAAGGCAGATACACCCAAGAGGTGGAGGGTCGAGATCCGAATGCCTCCAGGTATACAGACTTCTCTTCAGAAGGGGAAAGGGTCTTCCAACCATCTCTCTGTTTCAGGATCTCTAGGATGTCTGAAAAGGAGACATCCTTGAGAATGATTATGAGGACTCTTCTGAATCCTCTAAGTCCGTATCTGACGTGACAGACTCAGGGGAGTCCAAATCCTTACTCTTACAAGTTCTCTTCCAAGGGACCTCCTCCGAGGGGTACTCTGGGGAGGTTTCAGAAGAGAGGGGATCATCCATTGGGGCATCCTGGGGCAATGGTTCACTATGCTTGGGCTGAGGATGACACCGGTCCTTTAGGGTGAAGAGTAGCTGGAGCCAAAGGTGGAGCCAGTCTGGGTAGACAGCTCATTTCACATCATCTTGAAGGTACCATGGTCCCAGTTCGAGAGAGCTTCCAGCTCCGGGGAACATGGAGATCCCTCCCGTACCAAGGAGGATGGCTTTGAGACTGATGTGGGCACCAAACTCACCTGCGCTGAGGCCCCGAGAGGAAGAATCGTATCCAACAAGGGTCTCACCTGACTCGCCTCCCCAGACCCGACGAGGGAGTGTCGGCTCCCAGACCCCCCGATAGAAGACAGCATCGACGAGGTTGGAGCAGAAGTCAGGCCAATATACCGATAGTGGTTTTCAGACCAGACAGTTCCACCACATGGACTTCCAGGCACTCCGGCTCCAAGCTCATCCAAGTCGAAGGAGGAACAGAAGACAAGATAGGCACAGTGGCCCGCTCCACTTCCATCTGGGCTGGGCTCATAAGAACTTTGGCTAAGGCCATTGTACGCAGCAACCTCTTGACCTCCCGCTCCATATCATCCTCTGAGAGGCTCCTGGATGATCAAGAGGAAATAGTGGATGATTTATGGCTACCAGCCACTGATTATAACAGGGGGGACTGAGACATTGAGTAGACTGGTTCCATAGTCAGGGACGGACTCCTTTTGTGGCTCCAAGTTGACTCTAATAAAAATTGTGGAGCCGATGGAGCTGTCGTCTTTTCGGGCCTGATAGCCTTCGGATCTGAAGATGCATGCTTAGACTTCTTAGCAGGCTCAAACACCGGAGCCGAGGAAGAAGATATTTTTAAAGACTTTTCAGAAGAGGGAGACTGAGAGAATTTTGATGGCTGATTCCCTTCTACCACCACATCAAAGGGACCGTTAAGCAAACCCCTCACAATAAGTTTGTTCTTGTGTTCCTGCAGGACCCTGGAACTGAATCCATGGCAGATCAAGCAGAAGTCCTGCAGCTGAATGGCACCTAAACAGTAAACACAGCTAGTGTGCCCATCAGTTTGAGATATCTTCTGTGTGCACGAGTCACACTTTTTGAAGCCAGATTGTTTGGCTTCTTTAACTTTCTCACTAGATTCTTTAAACATTTCAGCAGTAATAAAGAGCAAAAAAAGTCACTCCACTAACACCACTACAGACACAGCAAAAAGAAATTTAACTCTATTAACAAGTTTAACTACATATATATATATATATATATATATATACATATATATATATATATATACATATATATAAAAACAGCTAGAGAAGAAAGTTTGGAACTTAAACAACGATCTCCTCTAGCCAGAGGAGACGTCTGTAAAATGATGACCTTCAGTAAAAAGGGACTGCAAAAAGGGAAAGGGAGTCCTCTAAGTTAAATGGGCAAACACAAGGACAAAAAAAGAACCCTCTAATTTAAATGGGTTCGTGGAGGATAAAATTAAAGTTTAACAAGATAGGGATATGGGACTGAGAGGGAAACGACGGCCCACACACAAAAAAAAAAAAAAAAAAAAAAAACACAAACAGCAGTAACACTGAGTCTAACTATTAATTCACATTAAAAAATCCTCTACTAGGACAAGGGAAAGGTTTTAAACAGTTTACAATTCTAACTAAGGAGAACAATAGACCAAAAGTAAAAAAAAAATAGTAAAAACTTAGCCTGAACCAGTGAAATGCAATCTCAATCCCACAAAGCGGCAAATGAGATCTGGGAACTCTCGCCAGGCATCATGTGATAGGGTATAGCCTCGAGCCAGTGGATGCTGTCGAGCTTTAGTATTAGGCCGAGTCAGAACCGAAAAGAATGAAGGCGAGATGGGACAACATAACATTAAGTATTTACACCTTCGCAAAAACAACACACCAAGAAATGAGGAAGATGGATGGAGATAGCGGCAACTACAGCAGTGATCATTCAAATATCTACTGTTATGGTAAGTCTACTTGCACAAATGTACTATGTCCATCATAGTAATCACTGCAGCAGCAACCTTAACAATACATGTAGATTACCCTAGCATACTACATTTGGGAAGTGGAAGGTGAAAGGGTCCAGGAGCCCCTGAAGAATGGTCCTTGCAAAGCCTGATCTAGCTCTAGAGAAAGTATCAAGCTTAAAGTGCTTTGTAAATGTATGTACAGAGAGAGGACCAAGCTGCTGCTTCTAGGATACTTCTAGAACTCAACCCTTTCCAAAATGCCACAGATAAAGACAAAGCCATGGAAGAGTTGGTTTTGACCCTGCCTAGAATAGTTTTGTTGTGGTGAGTGTAACAAAAGGTAACAGCCTGAGACAACCATTTGGAAATGGTCTGTTTTGACACCAAGATTGCTGCTTTTCACCTTCACCTTCACAAGAATTGAACAACTGATGCAAAGATCTGAAAATTAAGCTCTGTGAAGGACACAGGTAATATCCAAGCACTTGACCCCACCCAGTTCTGATTTGTCAAGGGCAGATCATGCCTGTTGAACCTGGTTGACTTCTTTGAGACTGTCACCAAGACCCTGGATAAGGGAAAGTCAGAACATATAGTTTTACCTCGACTTGGCCAAGGCCTTTGAGACAATCCCCCACTCAGGCATCATTGAAAAGCTAACACAACTTGGTGTAAATCCCTAGCTGATCAGGTGGGTGGCCAACTAGCTCATCAACAGGACCCACAAGGTCAAAATAGGCACCTCCATCTCCGATAGCAGACCTGTCACTAGTGGAGTTCCCCAGGGATCTGTCCTGGGACCCCTACTGTTTGGCATTTACTTCTCAGACGTCCAGGCAAAGACGGCCTGTGGCTGATCAAGTTTGCAGAGGACTGTAAGTTGGGTGCAGTCAGTGACTCCCCAAATGATGTTAACATACTGCAAGTGTGTCTCACAGCAACTAATGACTGGTGCCAAATTCATGGCCTCAAGTTACATGCAAAACAATGCATCATCATACCATTCGGCAAAATCATGGCTCCTACTGATTACCACATCAACAGCAACCCCCTCAAGTACACAACCTGTGGTGAGAGACCTGGATACTTAAGTTGACAACAATCTCACATTCGACCTCTCCAAACATCTGCACCAACTGGAAAGGTCACAAAAATACCTCACAAAGAGAATCTATGGCCTCCAACACCTGTCCTCTTCGGACAGGCGCAAATCACTATCACTCTACTCGGTATCATACAGGTTGCTCAGGGGTGATCTGTGTCTCACCTACAAGCCAATCTCGGACCCTGCCCTACTAGAGATGCTCCATATCTGCAAGTCTAACTCCTTGTGCGTTACCTACTTGAAAGGCCTGAATCTAATATGCAACATCAACAAAACCTGCTGGAGAGACAGGTTTGTCTCACAGAGGCTGACCCGTTTCTGAAATAAACTTCCCATACACGCCAAGCGTAACTTTGATGAGTGGATGGGAAACCACAAATTTGTCCCAGGGATTCTACCTGTGTCCCTCACTGACAGGGGCGACAGCTGCTGACTGAGGTTTCTTTTTTGAGGATAAACTCTTGGCTAGGCTTATAAGGGCCCAGGGCCATTAGCCTAGTAACCAACAGGTGTCTTAAGAGAATTAAGACCCTATCATCCAGGAAGTCGGCTGAAGTTGACTGTCTCGGGTGTATCAAACACCCCTGATCTTGTATGAGTAGATAGAATCTGTGAAGAAGGTTGTGGCAATTGCCCCTGGCTATTTCCAAAAGTAGGGAGGAACTACTGTTGCCTGGGCCAGAATGGGGTCACCACAGTGATCTTCAGAAGTACCTTGGGTATCAGTGGAAAGGGTGGGAAAGCATACATGAACATTCCTGTCCAAGGAACGGAAAAGGTTTCTGTCTTCTAGGCCTTCTTGTATGAAAGTGGAATCTTGCAAGCTAAAAGTTCAGAGAGGAGGCAAATAGGTCTACTAGAGGAACTCCCAACAGATGGATCAAATCCTAGAAGACCACCTGATCTAGTTTCCACTCATAAGAGTCTGACTTTGTCCTGCTCACCTTGTCTGCTACATAGTTTTGTACTGACAGGATGCATGTAAAGTGAGATTGTGCTGTTAAGCTATATCCCAAGCTAACAGGGCTAGTCTGCAAAGGGGGTATGACCTAATTCCTCCTTGATTGTGATTTACGACGATTGTGGTACTTTCTGCAACAACTTAGAGAGGTCTCGGGGACCAAAGATGATTCAGAGAGTTGAATGCCTTGATAAGGACAAGCTTCACTTTTATATTTATGTTTTTGCATTTGTCATTGTTGTCCCACACACCTTGCACTTTTTTTCCCTCCTGAAACTGCTCCACAAGCAAAGTCTAATGTGTCTGTGATGACTGACTGCTTCGTAGCAGGGAAAGGGAAGGGGAGACCTGCATTTACAGATATTTGCCTTCTCCACCAAGTGATTTCTCTTCTGATAACCCCCAGTATTAGGATTTGAAAAGACAAAGGATGTTGGTGCTTGTATCTTTATCAGGTATCATGAAAATCAGAGATGCAATTATACTCCAAATCCTTGGGTATTCCCACCCAGTGAACAAAGTCTGAGTGGAAAACCTTAAGAATATACCTACATACAACTCTTATTTTTTTCCTGTGGAAGAAATACTCTTTCAATTGAGATGTCTAGTAGACACTCCAGGAACGTAATCCTATGTGAAGGAGTCAAAAGACTTTTGAATGCTCTCTTGGACTCGCAGCATGTGTAAGTGATCTCTCAGTTTGAAAAAGACTGCAAATATAAGCAAGTTGTCTAAATATAGAAAATTACTAATACCACATAGTCTAGTAATTTTCTATATTTAGACCACTTGCTTATATTTGCAGTCTTTTTCAAAGTGTCAGGAATGTCTGACTTGGGTGAGAGATCACTTACACATGCTGCGAGTCTATCCGTGGTGGTGGTGCTGCGTTAGCGTTGTCGCCTCACAGTAAGATGCTGTGCGGTTCGACTCTCAGCTAGAGCGTCTTCTGCGTGGAGACATGCGTGAATGGGCATACCTTCGTTGAAGGTTGTGCATCAGGGCTGGCAACTCGGCACGTAAAAATCAGCTGCCAATCATTAGGGGACCGGAGTTCCGCTGTGGCAACCCCTAAGCGAGAAAAGCCGAAAGACACAGCAGCAGCAGCAGCAACTAATATCATATAGTCTGGAATGAGCTATAACTGGAACTAGACATTCTATGAACACTCCTGGTGAGTGAATAGTCCAAATAGCAAAGCAGAGAACTGATAGTGTGACCCAGACAAACAGAACCTAAAAAAACTCCTTAAGTCAGAATGAATAGGGATGTGATAAGCATCTTTTAAATCTAGTGTTACCAGGAAACTTAAATGAGGAGCAAGAGGTAGCAATTTAAGTGACAGTATTTTGAACTTGGGCACTATCACAAACAGGTTTAGAAAAGATGGCTCTAGACTTGGTCTCCACTGGCACGAAAATATCCTTGAATAAAAACCTTTCCCAACCTGTGAAGAGGAACAAGTTCTGCCACTCAATGTTTCAAAGAATGGGGAAAATAAAGGAATTTGGTTTGGTGGATGAGGATTTACTCCCTGAAAAGGAGAGATTCCCTCCCACCACCAACTACAACCTTGATGAATGATCTTCAGAACTAATTTTCTTTACTTATTTTAATTATTTAACCTTTGTTGATCGGGAAAATCTGAGTAGGACAGAGCCAACTATCAGTGGAGGCCTGGGGAGAAACGCTCCAAACACATATCTGAGACAATCTGTTGCAAGACAAAAGTGGAGATTCAGACTTTCTGGAAGGATAAGGAGACAGCTAGGGTGGGAGTGGGGTTACAAGGCCCCTTACACGGTCATTCTGACTTGTTGGACTGCACTTGGTTTTTGGGGGGTCCCTGAATTCTTTTTGGAGTCCTCCTGTCATTTCTTCTTAAATATGTGTTTACCACCATTTTCTGAGACTTTATTTTGTTGTTGCCAAAACTGGAAGAGGGGTTTGACAATTTCTTAGAAAATGCAGAAAAGGAGGGCTGAAAATTTTAGAAGCTCCCTGTATCAGCTTGCTCCTTTCATCACACTTTTTGATAACCTCTATAGCAGAGGAACCAAAAACTACATCTCTACCCAAAGGGGAGTTTAAAATCTGATTTTTACATCATCTGGATGGCTCTTAGAATGCAGCCAAGCAAACTTACTCAACACAGTGCCAGAGGCCATATCTATAAAAGAAGTGTCAACCGAGTCGCAGACACACATACAAACTTTTCTCTCTCTGTGTGTAAACAAGAAGTTGTGACCTGTAGAAAGGAAAAAAAACTAAATTTAAAGCAGATTTTTCCTCACAAAGAAGAAACTGCAGACAAAATATTATTCATTCTGAACATCAAAGTTGGAAAAGTATATTCTTTTTTTCCTTTATACTTATTAATAAACTTCCCATCCTTATCAGAATGAGTAGGATTGGAATTAACTAAAGGTTTAGCAGCAGCAGGATTAAAGGTTTGGATGCTAGCTCAGGTTTGGGAAGTGTGTATAAAACTTAAAAGAATGAGGAAGGCTGATTCAAGAAAATTGCAGACAGTAAAGTACAGTTGTGTACCTACCATAAATGTAGATGTTCGAGTGTATTCACTGTTGCAGTCATTACAATTGGGTTATCCTGATGGCAGGCTACCCGCAGTCGGCCTGAATTCCAAAGTCTAGGTCCGGCGTCGGTTGCTGTCGCCTCCTCCCTGACATCAGTGCACCAGGGGTATAAAAGATGCAGCCGACGCCATTTTCTTCAGTTTTTCTTGCCCCAGATGTCAGGTGCCCCTAAAATGGTGGGCTAAATTATGCCAATACGCATGCATGCACAAAAAAACAACTTTTCCTTCATCTACAAGCAAATACACCACATAGGTTGTATAGAATAGAAAAGTACAGATAAGTCCCACCAAAGGAAAAGAGGGATGGAGGGAGGGTAACCTGGACTGCAACAGTGAATACACTCGAACATCTACACTTATGGTAGGTACACAACTGCACTATGTTCATCGTGTTTCACTGTTGCAGTCATTACAATTGGGTTGAATCCCAAAGCTAAAGTTGGGAGGCTGGTGCTAAGTAGGATTAGGAGAGGCTATCAGGCCCTGCAGAACTGCAGTGGCAAATCATGCCCTGGATTTAAAGTATAGAGGTAAATGATAGTGCTTTGTAAAAGTATGCACTAAACTTCAAGTTGCAGCCTCTAAGATGTCTTTGGTTGGTACTCCTCTGAGGAAGGCTGCTGAAGTGGCTGCTGCTCTGGTTGAATGCGGCCTAATGCCCTTAGGCACTGATTTGCCATGCTGTGAATAGCAAAAACGAATGCAGTGACCTATCCATTTTGAAATAGTCTGCTTTGAGATAGGCTTTCCTTGTGGTCCTGCAGCATATGCCACTAGAAGTTGTTCGGTCTTTCTGAAGGCTTTGGTTCTGTCCAAGTAGAAGAGTAGCTGCCTGTGAATGTCCAATGAATGCAGAATTCTCTCACCCTTATTTTGTGCATTTGGATAAAAGGTAGGCAAATAAATTGTTTGGTTAAGGGCCACAGTGGACACTACCTTAGGCATAAATGTAGGGTTTGTGCACAGAGAAACCCTACCAGGACGGAAAATGATAAAAGGTTCCACAGCCATAAGTGCCTGTAACTCTGAGACTCATCTAGCAGAGGTTATTGGTAGGAGCAGAGCTGTTTTCCAGGATAGGAATTTAATATCAGCTGCAGAGGCTGGTTCAAATGGAAGCAGTGTGAGTTTTTCCAAGACGCAGTTGAGGTCCCATGCAGGTACTGGTGCTCTCCTTGGGGGGTCTTATGTTTTTGGCCCCTCTAAGGTACTGCCTTAGTAATGGATGAGAAAAAAAATAGGTGGCTCTGTACTGTAATGAGCTGAAATGGCAGAGGCATGAATTTTAATTGATGAAAAAGAAAGGCCTTTATCAAGCATCTCAGTTAAGTATTGCAAAATCTGAGAAATATTTGGAATAATCGTGTCAAAACCTTGTGCCTGGTTCCAAGCACAGAATCTCTTCCATTTTTCTGCATTAGATTTTCTGGTGCTAGGCCTCCTGGCCTCCAAAATAACATCCATCCCTGCTTTAGAGAGGTGCGTGCCTTGACTAGCTACATTATCCGCCATGCTGCCAGGTTTAAGGTCCTGAGTTGGCTGTGCAGTATTTGACTGTCTTGCTGGGTCAATAAGTGAGGAATTTGAGGTAAAATCCAAGCTGGGCATTGAGACAAGCTCTTTAGGATTGGGTACCAGTGCTGGCAGGGCCAGTCTGGGGCAATCAGTATCATTTTTGGTTTCTCTTGTCTGACCTTGAGGAGTACCTTGGGGAGGAGAGGCAGAGGAGGAAAGACATATACTATTAGGTCTTTCCTGCTGAAAGATAGAGCATTAACTTTCCATACTTGCTTGTGATAAGTCCTTGTGCAGAATTTCTGTAGTTGGTAGTTGTGACGAGAGGCAAATAGGTCTATGTCCGGGCATCCCCAGGTCCTTGTTATCATGGTGAAGACTTGTGGATCCAATTTCCACTCGTGGGGATCCATTAGGTTTCTGCTTAGTTCGTCTGCCAGAGTATTTGTCCTTCCTGGCAGGAATTGCGCTTGCAGATGTACTTGGTAAGTCAATGCTGTGTCCCACAAGTTCATGGCTAGCCTGCAGAAGGGGTAGGAATGTGTGCCTCCCTGCTTGTTTATGTACCACATAACTGTAGTACTGTCGGTCCTTATCAATAGTTGTCCCGGATGAAGTAGATCCTTGAAGGCTGTCAGGGCATTCTGAACAGCTAGCATCTCTTTTTGATTGATATGTAGATGCATTTGACTTGCGGACCATGTGCCCTGAATACATATTCCTGCCATATGGGCCCCCCCAGGCATAATCTGATGCATCTGTTGTCAATGTCTGCCTGGCTGTGGGTAAGGTGAATGGCTGTCCCATGTTGTGGTGAAACTCCTGTTGCAGGTAGGGAATGAGGGTAATTATTGTTTCCAGGCTGTGGCAATGTTGAGTCCAAACACTTTTTAGATACCACTGAAGTTTCCTCATATGCAGTCTTGCATATGGAATTAGCAGAATGCAGGATGCCATGAAGCCCAAAGCCTGCAGATTTTTTCTTGCAGATAACTGGGTCTTTGTTGCCAACATTTTGAAATAAGAAGTCAGTTGTCTGTGCTTGTCTGGCGTGAGATAAGCCATCTGGGCAGTTGTATTTAAGCTTGCACCCAGGAATATTATCTCTTGAGAGGGTAGGAGTTTTGATTTCTTTTCATTTACTGTGTACCCTAGACCCATTAGTAATCTTTTTACAAACGTCAGATGCTGTAGTAGAATGTCCTTGTTCTCTGCTTGAATAAGGCAGTCGTCCAAGTAAGGATATATTTGTATTCCTCTTTGTCTGCAAAAAGCAATCACCAGTGCCAGGCATTTTGTGAAGACCCTGGGCGGAGTAGATAAGCCATAGGGCAGTGCAGAGAACTGGTAATGCATTGAGCCAGCTACAAATCTGAGGTATCTTCTGCATGATTGTCTGATTGGGACATGCAGGTATGCCTCTTTTAGGTCTAAAGTCGCAAGCCAAGCCCTCTTGCCCAGCATGGGCAGAAGCTGCTGCACAGTTAACATTTTGAATTTTGGAATATCCAGAAATGTGTTTAGGATAGACAGATCCAGTACTGGTCTCCAGGCTTTGTCCTTTCTGGGCACCAAGAATAGCCTCGAGTAGACTCCTAGTCCCTGCTCTTGCTGTGGTACCAACTGAATAGCTCTCATGTCCATGAGGGATGAAACTTGTTTTTGTGCCTCTGCCCATTGATTGCGTGGCAGATCTGGCATACCGTTTGGCCTTGGCAGGGTGTGAAAGTGGAACCTGTAGCCTTGTGATACGATATTTAGGACCCATTTGTCCTGGGTGATTTTGTGCCAATTTTGTGAAAAAAGTGCTAGTTTTCCCCCCAAAGGGGCTGCCAGAAGATAAGTGCTTGGTGCTGGCAGGGGAACGTCATTGTGACCATTTCCTGTATGGCTGTGATTTTTCCTCTCCGCTTTTGGAGGTAGAAGCACCCCATTGTTTAGGCCTGTATCTGCCTCTTTGTGGCCTGTCTGACACTGGAAAGGACCAATTCTTTGTAGGCCAGTTCCTACTAAATCTGGGAGGTTGTACCTGCAAGAAATCCTTGACTGTTTGCATAGATTTAGCTTTGTCCTCCATTTTCTTCAACACCTCTTCTGCTTTAACACCAAACAAGGTATCATGCTGTAATGGAGCATCTAATAGATGTTCATCGTGTTACACTGCTGCAGTCATCACACTTGGGTTATCCTGCCGTCAGGCGGTCCTGCAGTCGGGCAGAGTTCCAAAGTCTTGGTCCTGCGTCGGTTGCTGCCGCTTCTTCCCTGACATGAGTGCACCAGGGGTATATAAGATGCATCCGACGTCATTTTCTTCAGTCTTTCTTGCCTCGCGGTGCCCGAAGCAGAAGCAGTTCGTAAGTGCCGGTCGGCCGACTCTAGAGATAATCGAAGTCGAATTTCAGATCCGAAGTCTTCAATAAAGCTAAGTACCCCCTTGGGGAAACTTTTTTCTTGCCTCAGATTGATGTCAGAAAAAGTTAATAATTGTATTTCTTGTGGGAAGCAAATACCTCATAAGGACTTCCACTCTTACTGTATTCCATGCCTAGGCCCTGATCACGACGTCACTAGTTGTCGGTTTTGTGCTAGATTTAACAAACGCACTATAAAAAGACGTTTTGATTTTGCTTTGCACTACTTTGGCCGAAGGTTCAATTATACTATGCCGTAGGATCAACCGACGACCACATTTCCAAAAGACACAAAGACCAGGATAAAGACAGGCATCCGAGGTCCAAAACCGACTACGAATCCTCTTTCTAGGCCAGTCGCCGGTTCTCAGTGAGGCGCTTTCGCAGCCCCTGACACCCGCTACCTCAGAGCCACAGGCCACCTCCTACACCCACGTGGAGACAACTAGGCCTCTGGAAACTGAAGGTATTGGGCCTACGGAAACTAATTCCTCAGATGGGTCCGGAGCCGCTGAGCAGGTATCGGTTTCTGAGGGTGTTTTCAGACCTTCGCAACTTACCATTAAAGCAACAGCCAAGGCAAAAGTACCATTAAAGACAAAGAAGCAAGTACAGCATTCTCCTGGACAGTCCACCATGCCTAAGAAACAGATGCTTAAAATGTCCGAAGACCTCATTACTCTAATCAGGGGTTCCCATCCCCCTCCTGAGAAAAGGCCTAGGCAGGATACAGACTATGATTCCTCTGATCAGGTTTCCATTTCCTCTGATTCCTCTTCAGACCAGGGATACTCTCTACCCCCTATGAGGACTCTGATGCTGAATAATCTATCCCTTCAGCCTTTCCTCCTGAGGATTATTCTTTTGGAGAAACTTTACATACCATGAGGGAGCATTTCCATTGGGAAAGCCAGGATTATTCAGAATCCAAGAAAAAGCTCAGGGATTTCCTTTTATTGCCTCAGCACAGGCCCCTGGCTATTCCGCCTGTGCTTGATATTGTGGATGATGTGTTCTCTGAATCCAGCTCATCTCCTGATACTTTGCCTCCTGCATCAGCCAAGCCAGATAGGTATTATAGAGTCCCTGACTCTCGCAAGTTTCTTTATAAAAACCCTTCTGCTGATCCAGAAACTACTTCCCAGGGTCCAAAAAGGGTTAAGGCTTCCATTGCAAAAAATCCAGTACCCTCTGACAGAGATTCCAGAACTTTGGATAGATGGGGGAAGAAAGTTTACACTTCTGCAACTTTAGCAGTAAGGGCTTTAAATTGCCAGTTTCACATGCTTAAGTACCAACAATATTTAATGGCTCAGTTAAAACAGAAAATGCTTGCAAGCTCAGAAGCTCCTGACTGTAAAGAAATACAGGATTTATTGCATGCAGTTGAACAGGTGGGAAAACATACTCTGCAGTGTGGTTTTGATTCTTTAGAGGCCTCTTGTAGAGCCGTGGTTACAGGTTCTGTGATTCGAAGACATGCTTGGTTAAAAGAACAGAGTTTACCTGATCATGTTAAGGCAAAATTATTGGATGCTCCTTTACAGCGTACCTTGTTTGGTGTTAAGGCAGAAGAGGTGTTAAAGAAAATGGAGGATAAAGCTAAATCTATGCAAACAGTCACGGATTTCTTACAGGTACAGCCACCTCGATTTAGCAGAAATTGGCCAACAAAGAATTGGTCCTTTCCAGTGTCAGACAGGCCACAGAGAGGCAGATACAGACGCCCAAGAGGCAGATCTCAACCCCAAGGCTCTAACAGACGACAGTGGGGCATCTCAACCCCAAAAGGAGGTGAGGACAAGTCTCAACCTTAAAGGAAACAGTCCCAATGACTTCCCCCTTCATACGCCAAGCACTTCCCTTTTGGAAGCCCCTTAGGGGGAAAACTAGCACTTTTTTCTCAAAACTGGCAAACAATCACCCAAGACAAATGGGTTCTGAATATTGTGTCTCAAGGTTACAGGTTCCACTTTCATACTTTACCAAGGCTAAAAGGAATGCCAGACCTGCACCACAGAATCAATGGGCAGAGGCACAAAAACAAACTTCAGCCATCAGGGACATGAGAGCTATTCAAAAAGTACCACAACAGGAACAAGGACAAGGATTTTACTCAAGACTCTTCCTGGTCCCCAAAAAGGACAAGGCCTGGAGGCCCATACTAGACCTTTCACTTCTAAATGCTTACCTGGATATTCCGAAATTCAAAATGTTGACATTACAGCAGCTTCTACCCATGCTGGGCAAAAAGGCTTGGCTTGTTACTCTGGACCTCAAAGAGACATACCTGCATGTCCCCATCAGACAAAATTGCAGAAGATACCTCAGATTCAAAGCTGGTACAATGCACTACCTATTCTCTGCACTGCCCTTTGGCTTATCTACTGTGCCCGTGGTCTTTACAAAGTGCCTGGCACCAGTAATTGCATTTTGCAGACAAAAAGGAATTCAAATATATCCATACCTGGACGACTGCCTCATTCAAGCAGAGGCAAAGGACATTCTTCTACAGCATCTGGCATTTGTAAAAAGGTTGTTAATTTCTCTAGGGTACACAGTAAACAAAAAGAAGTCAAAACTAGTGCCCTCACAACAGATTATATTCCTGGGTGCCAGCTTTAATACAACGGCCCAGATGGCTTATCTCACGCCAGACAAACAAATTCAATTAACTCAATATTTTCAATTACTGGCAAAAAAGTCCCATCTCCCTGCAAGAAAAATTCTGCAGGCCCTGGGATTCATGGCATCCTGCATACTACTAATACCATATGCCAGACTGCATATGAGGAAATTACAATGGTACCTAAAAAGTGCTTGGACTCAACACTCTCACAGTTTAGAAGCAGTAATACCAATGATTCCCTGCCTAGAACAGGAGTTTCGATGGTGGGCACAGGCATGTCACCTAAACAAGGGTCAGCCTTTTACCCTACCCACAGCCAGGCAGACTCTAACAACAGATGCTTCGGATTATGCCTGGGGAGCACACATGGCAGGAAAATGCATTCAGGGCAAGTGGACAACAGACCAGATGCATCTTCACATCAATCAAAAAGAGATGTTGGCTGTTCAAAATGCCCTGACAGCTTTCAAGGACCTTCTGCATCCAGGACAATTATTATTAAAGACAGACAACATCACAGTAATGTGGTACATAAACAAGCAAGGGGGCACTCATTCTTATCCCATATGCAGGCAAGCTATGACCTTGTGGAACACAGCTCTAACGTATCAAGTTCATCTGCAAGCACAATTCCTGCCAGGAAAGAAAAATACTCTGGCAGACTAAGCAGAAATATCATGGACCCTCACGAATGGAAACTGAATCCACAAATCTTCAGCATGGTAATGCAAAAATGGGGATGCCCAGACATAGATCTTTTTGCCACCCCACTGAATTGCCAACTACAAAAATTCTGCACAAGGACTTATCACACACAAGCATAGAAGGTGGATGTTCTCTCGTTCAGCTGGAAAAGCCTAAAAGTTTATGCCTTCCCACCACTGCCTCTCCTTTCAAAGGCACGCCTAAAACCCAGACAAGAAAAACCACAGATGATCCTGATTGCTCCAGACTGGCCATGCCAGCACTGGTACCCAATCTTAAAGAACTTAGCTCAAGGCCCACCATGGATTTTGCCTCAAATTCCACACCTTCTGACTCAACAAAACAATCAGATCCTGCACGGTCAGCTCAAAACCCTAAACCTGGCTGCATGGCAGATTCATTAGTCAAACAGGCAACACCTCTCTCTAAAGCTGTTATGGGTGTAATTTTGGAGGCCAGGAGGCCTAGCACCAGGAAAGCTTACTCAGAAAAATGGAAGAGATTCTGTGCTTGGAACCAGTCTCAAAGCCTTGACCCTCTTGTCCCAAACATTCCTCTGATTTTACATTACTTAACTGAGATGCTGGACAAAGGCCTATCCTTCTCATCAATTAAGATCCACGCCTCTGCCATTTCAGCACATTACAATACGGATCCTCCTTTATTCTCTCACCCCTTGCTAAAGCAGTACCTCAGAGGGGCTAAAAACATAAGGCCGCCCCGGAGAGCACCAACACCAACTTGGGACCTCAATTTCATTTTGGAAAAACTGACCCTGCCACCTTTTGAGCCAGCCAATACAGCCGATCTGAAATTTTTATCATGGAAAACAGCTCTGCTCCTGGCAGTAACTTCAGCACGAAGAGTCTCAGAACTACAGGCATTAATGGCAGTGGAACCTTTTACCATTTTTCATCAGGACAGGGTATCTTTAAGGACAAACCCTACCTTTATGCCAAAGGTGGTATCTAGTGTGGCTCTTAACCAAACTATCCATTTGCCAACTTTTTATCCAAACCCCCAGAATAAAGGGGAGAAACGTCTGCACTCTTTGGACATACACAGGCAGCTACGCTTCTACTTGGACAAAACAAAAGCTTTCAGGAAAACTGAGCAACTGTTTGTAGCATATGCTGCAGGATCACAGGGCAACGCTATCTCAAAGCAAACTATATCCAAATGGATAGGACACTGTATTCATTACTGCTACACACAGCATGGAAAATCAGTCCCTAATAACATTAGGCCACATTCCACCAGGGCAACAGCCACTTCAACAGCCTTTCTCAGAGAAGTACCTACCAAGGAAATTTTGGAGGCTGCAACTTGGAGTTCAGTGCACACCTTTACCAAGTATTACCACTTGCCTCTTTCCTCTAAATCCAGAGCAGGATTTGCCACTGTAGTTCTGCAGGGCCTCATAGCCAATCCTAATTCTTTATAGACCAGCCACCCAACCTTAGCTTTGGGATTCTACCCAAGTGTAATGACTGCAGCAGTGTAACACGATGAACATAGTACAGTTTTGTACCTACCATAAATGTAGATGTTCGAGTGTTCACACTGCTGCAGTCCAGGTTACCCTCCCTCCATCCCCTATGAACTAGCTGGACTTATCTATACCTTTCTATCCTATACAACCTTTGTGGTGTATTTGCTTGTATCTGAAGGTATTGTTTTTATTTTATATGTATATTTTTAATCAGCAATATGTATGCCTACCTATTTGGGGGCACCTGACATCTGGGGCAAGAAAATGCCGTCGGATGCATCTTATATACCCCCGGCACACTGACGTCAGGGAAGAAGCGACAGCAACCGACGCCGGACCAAGACTTTGGAACTGTGGCCGACTGCGGGACCGCCTGACGGCAGGATAACCCAAGTGCAATGACTGCAGCATTGTGAACACTCGAACATCTACATTTATGGCAGGTACAAAACTGTACTTTTTGCTTTGACATGATCAGGCAGATTCTGTTCTTTTAACCAAGCATGCCTCCTAATGACAGAACCCGTAACAGCAGCCCTGCAGGAGGCCTCTAGAGAATCAAAACCACATTGCAAAGTATGCTTTCCTACTTGCTCAGCTGCATGCAATAAATCCTGCATTTCTTTGTTTTCTGCATTCTGAATTTGTTAACATTTTCTGTTTAAGTAATGACATAAGATATTGCTGATAGCTAAGCATATGAAATTGGCAATTTAAAGCTCTTACAGCCAAGGTAGCAGAAGTATAAATCTTTTTCCCCCATCTGTCCAGGGCCCTAGAATCCCTATCAGAGGGGATAGGGTCTTTTGCAGTGGAAGCCTTGACCCCTTTGGGACCCTGAGAGATGATTTCTGGGTCAGCAGCAGGGTTTTTATAAAGAAATTTATGTGAATCTGGAACCCTGTAGTATCTGTCTGGCTTAACAGGGGCTGGTGGTTAAGAGTCTGGAGATAGACTGGACTCTGAAAATACATCATCTACAATGGCCTTCCTGAAAACACTAGAGGGGATAAATGTATCACCAAACACCATCATACTAGGTGACTTCAATTACCCTAATATAGACTGGGAACACTACTCAAGCCCAAACACCCTAGCCCAAAAGTTCCTGGAATTCATAAACTCAAATGCCATGGAACAACTAGTCACCATCCCCACAAGAGGAGATAACATACTTGATCTCATCATCACGAACATGGGAGCACAATGTTCAACACCGGAAGTATACCCCTCACTGGTGAGATCAGATCACAAACTAAGCTCGCTGGAGGTCCTCATCCCACCCCCACCTGAAATAAAAAAGACCACAGTAAAGAACTTCTCAAAAGCCGACTTCACACTTCTAAAGACTAGTGTGGTCTCCTTTAAGGCCCCGAGCCATGGAAAACAGTACTCAAGCAGCTGAATCACTTACAAACACCTTCTACCAGCACCTGCAGGACTGCATGGATAAGGCAATCCCAAACAAAACAAAGACTCTTAGTACCAAAGGCAAGCGTCCTGTCTGGTGGACCCCAGCCATAAACAAACTCTACAATAAAAGGAGGAAGCTACTACAAGATAGAGCAAAATCCTTAAAAGGTAAGACACCCTTGATCACTATAAGTAAAAAACTAAGAGCTCTCATAAAATCATCCAAAGTAAATTTGAGAGAAAATAGCTAAAGACTCAAAAGACAATCATAAGGCCTTCTTTAGCTATGTTAGAAACCTAGGAGGAAACTCCCAGATATGCTCAGAACTAGTTCAAAATGATGTGAAGATTACTGATCCTACAGACATTGCCAACATACTGGCTGACAGGTTCAGTGCAAACTTCTCCCCTCCCCAAAGGAGAGATATCTATACCAAGCGATTGCAGCCCCCAAACATCTCCAGTGCCCAAGTGAGAACTGCTCTCCAAAGCAAAAACACAGCATCCATGGGACCTGATGGTGTCCCGGCTGTGTGCTCCACGAACTCAATGAGGAATTAAACCCACAGCTAGGACAGCTGTTTAATCAAAGTCTTACCTCTGGATGCACCCAGGAGTGGCGCACTGCAACTGTGGTCCCACTTCACAAAGGCGGTGCCTCCACCGACCCTGGAAATTACCGCCCATTAGCTTGACAAGTCTTATCTGCAAAGCCATGGAGAGGATCATAATGGACCTCATAAATAAAGACATAGGAATTTGCAGACTTTGGATCCAACCCAGTTTGGCTTTGTCAAAGGCAGATCATGCCTTTTAAACTTGGTTGACTTCTTTGAAACAGTCACCAAAGCCATTGACGAGGGAAAGGCAGTCCATACAGCCTACCTCGATCTGGCTAAGGCCTTGGATACAATACCCCACTCAGGTATCATTGAAAAACTCATCAGCTTAAATGTTAACCCATACATCACAAGATGGGTTGCAAACTGGCTGAGTGACAGAACCCACAGGGTCAGAGTTGCTGGCGCCATGTCAGACTCAAAACCTGTCACAAGTGGTGTCCCACAGGGCTCAGTCCTGGGCCCACTCTTGTTTGGCATCTACTTTTCTGAAGTACAAGCAAACACAGGAGGGTTATGGCTGACAAAGTTTGCAGATGACTGCAAACTGGGCGCCATAGTAGAAAACACATCTGACACAGATATCCTTCAGAAGGGTCTCACAGAAATGTATAACTGGTGCCAGAGCCACGGCCTGAAGTTAAATGCCAAAAAATGCATTGTCATACCCTTTGGGAAAAACAAGGTTACCCCTAGCTACCAAATAGGTGACAATCCACTGAGCACAGAAGAAGTTATCAGGGACCTGGGGACCCAGGTTGATAGTAGTCTGTCATTCGACACCCATGTAGCTAAAGTAGTTAGGAAGACCTTCTACATTGCCCACCTTATCATGAAGGGATTCTCATCTAGATCAAGGGAGGTCATAGTCTCCCTTTACTCATCACTCATCAGACCAATGATTGAGTACAATGCCCCATTCGGGATGTATCTGACCAGACACTTGCAGCAGCTGGAGAGGCCACAAAAGTTCCTCACCAAAAGGATAAAGGGTCTCAAAAATCTGTCCTATGCTGCCCGACTGAAAGAACTCCAGCTCTATTCAGTCACAGCTTGCTCAGAGGTGACCTTTGCCTAACATACAAGGCCATGTCAAACCCAGATTTGATGAATATGCTTCACCTCAAAAATCTAGATCCATCAGAGCCACAAGGCGGAGACTTAAACCTCGACACGGCTATTAATAGGACGTGCTGGAGGATAGATTCATCACCCAAAGACTCCCTATGCTGTGGAACAAAATCCCGGTACATGTGAGGCAGAGCACCTCGCTGGCCTTGTTCAAGAGAAATCTTGACCAATGGATGGGAGATCGCAGATATACCCCAGGGATTACCTCAGTGTCACTGCTCGACAGAGGCACAGCAAAATAATGGGTATAGTTCCCCATACTAAAGGGGTGGCGTAAGCCACAAAACGATGGGCTAGGCTTGTAAATGCCCTCGGGCAGATAGCCTAGTATGAACCTATGAACCTATGAACCTATAAAACAGGTGGGATAGCAAGGGGCCTGTGCTGAGGTAATAAAGGAAGTCTCTGAGCCTTTTCTTGGATTCTGAGTAATCCTGGCTCTCCCAGTGGAAATGCTCCCTCATAGTATGCAGAGTCTCCCCAAAAGAATAATCCTCAGGAGGAGAGGCTGAAGGGAAAGATTCTTCAGCATCAGAATCCTCATAGGGAGGAATAGAATATTCCTGTTCGGAACAGGAATCAGAGAAAATGGAAACCTGGTCTAAAGATTCGTATTCTATCTCTTGCCTAGGCCTCTTATCAGGAGGGGAATGGGAACCCCTGATCAAAGTAATTAGGTCTTCTGCCATTTTAAGCATCTGTTTTTTAGGCATGGTGGCCTGTCCAGGAGAATGCTGTACTTGTTTCTTTGTCTTTAGAACTGCTTTAGTCTTTGCCTTTGAAGCTGAAGTAGGTTTCACATATAACTGTGTAGGCCTGAAAACACCCTCAGAAACCGATGCCTGCTCAGCAGCTCTGGACCCATCTGAGGGAACAGTTTCCAAGTGTCCAATACCTTGAGTTTCCAGTGGCCTAGTCGGCTCCACATGGGAGTCGGAAGCGGCCTGTGGCTCTGAAGTAGTGGGCGTCAGGAGCTGCGAAAGCACCTCACTGAGAACTGGCGAACCATTGACAGGCCTAGCGGGAGCCTTGTCATCGGTTTTGGACCTCGGATGCCTGTCCTTTTCTTTTTCTTTGCGCTTTTTATAAACTCCAGTAGTCGGCTGTTCCGACAGCATTATAGAATTGAATCTTCTGCCAAAGTAATGAAATGCACAATCGTACCGACGCTTAATAGTGCGTTGGTTAAATCTAGCACAAAACCGACAACTAGCAACGTTGTGATCAGGGCCTAGGCAAGGAATACAGTAAGAGTGAAAATCATTATGAGGTATTTGCTTCCCACAAGAAATACAATTATTAACTTTTTTGGCATCGGTCTGGAGCAAGAAAAAAGTTTCCCCAACAGGGTACTTAGCTTTACTGAAGACTACGGATCTGAAATTTGAATTTGAAAATCTCAGTAGTCGGCCGACCGGCACTTGCGAACTGCTTTTGCTTCAGCAACCGCGCGGCAAGAAAGACTGAAGAAAATGGTGTCGGGTACATCTTTTATACCCCTGGCGCACTGACATCAGGGAGGAGTCGACAGCAACCAACGCCGGACCTAGACTTTGGAATTCAGGCCGACTGCGGGTAGCCTGCCAGCAGGATAACCCAATTGTAATGACTGCAACAGTGAAACACGTTGAACATCACACATTATCCAAAGTAGGCAGAACTGGCAGAATGGGCGAAGGTTTTGGGAAATACTTCAGTAATATCTCATAGTATTTTCTGAGGGACTGAGAAACCTCTGCATTCTCCTACTGAAAACATTGGTGCATTCTGGAAATAGATACAGGGTTTTCCTCTCATTTTTCTGATTCAGACTCGGAAGAGATCTCATATTTTGTTTCTCCCTGGGGTGGTTCTCTTTCTCTGACACTGTCTGCCCCTTCAGCTTCTTGATCAAATTCAGAATCTTGAATCTCTCTTCAGAAAAAGAGGTACCTCTCTCTCTTTTGAAAAATCCACCTGATAAGATGGATCAATAGCCTGAATTAAAATCATGTTTCATGGAGGCAAGTAACCTTGCTTCTCCACACCTCCTTACTTGTATACATCAACTCCATGGTCACACAACAGTGGGAACTTAAAGGAGAAGAGCAAAAGGTTTCTCATTCAGAAAAAAAGAGGTCATTGTTTCCCTCTACTCATCACTCATTAGACCCATTATAGAGTACAACACCCCTTCTGGTATGTACCTCACAAGATACCTACAACAACTGGAAAGGCTGCAGAAATACCTCACAAAGAGGAGTACTGGTCTCAAACAGATGCCCTACGCAGACAGTCTCAAAAAACTCCAGCTTTACTCTGTCGCATATCGCCTACTCAGAGATGATCTCTGCCTAACATACAAAGCTATGTCAAACCCAGAGCTGTTGGACATGCTCTACTTAAAAGAAATCCCAATTCCTCTGAGCTACATGCTCTAGGGACCTACACCTCGTCACCACAATGAACAGAACACGCTGGAGGGATAGATTCCTGTCCCAGAGACTTCCCATACTCTGCAACAAACTACCTATCTATGTGAAACAGGGCTCATCATTAGCACTCTTCGAGAAAAATCTTGATGATTGGATGGGAAATAGGAAATTCACCCCAGGGATCACTTCTGTGGCACTGCTTTGACAGGGGCACAGGAAAATAATTTTCTTGGGTGGCAAAAGCCAGGGTACCTTTTTGGCTAAGCTTATATAGGCCCTAGCGCCAATAGCCTAGTACCTACCTATGAAGAGAAAACCTCCTGTCTAATGACATTTGAGGATGAGTAGCTATATGCTTAGTTTTCGGTTTCGTTTTACCAGGAAAATGGGGCCAGTATTATTAATGGCAGCAGTAGCTCTCACAGGGATGAGCACAACATTCTGATCAGGGCCGACAACAGTCTCTCTCCCTTGCCAAATGTGGGGACCTCAACAGCTGCAGAGGATGTGGCTAACCTGTGGTCCATAGTGGCTATAAGTGATACACCAGAGGGATCCAGGGTAAATAATGAGTGGTCTGAGGAACAAGATATGGCCACAAAAGAATAATCCCATTGTGGCTGAGGTAATTTGCTAGCCTGCTGTGCTGGCAAAAGCTGTTTTCTTAGCTTTTTCTTTTTGTGGCTAGAGGAAGAAAACACTGCGGGACCGGTGGTTTGTTCCACAGCCAAACTGAAAATGGTACCTCCTTCCTGGAAAAAACAAGGAGCAGGAGCCAGTAAAAATTTAAAGTCTTTAAAAGTAACTTTTCTCACATAAAAGCAGAGTAAAAAGCACTTTAGAACACTTTGTCACCCCTTCAAAAGTAAAATAACACAACTTCTCTACAGAAAAAAAATGTTTTTCAATTACTTTAACAAACTTTAAAACGGGCAGGAAAAATTGCACTCCCATTTAAAAGTAAAGTTAAGTCTCCTGACAGTCCATTAAAACACAAACTCTTGGTTTAAAAATAATTCTCAAACAATAAAGTACAATAAAGTATATTTTTGTAATGTGGAAGATTTTTTCCCAATGGGAACTTATCTTCCTAGCAAAGGAACAGCACAAGCTGACCGGTGATTCTCAAAAGCCTGCAGAGAAGAACTTTCTTCAACGGCAGAAAAGCACTGCAGGGCTTGGAACCCAAACATGTCTTTTTAGACAGCTCAGTTTGAACTGACTGACAGTTTGGGCATATGGACGGTGCCCTTAAGCTTTTGAAGATGTCCGGCTGTTATTTTCTTGACAGGATATAATCCACAGACCTAAGGCTACTGTAGCAGTGATCAACATGATTAACACCTCTACTCAACTGCCAGATGGATTCTAATCTGTTCTGAAACATCAGCACTTCCCTAATGACTGATCGAGTCATGAATGATTCAGATGCACCTCCTTACCCACAAATGACTTGAAAACACAGGCTAGTTAAAGTCCTACTGCAGTAATTAAAATCAGGTTTCATAGGGAGGAAGCAACCTTGCTATTCCACACCCCTTTACTTGTATATATCAACTCCAAGGTCACACAACGGTAACAGAAAACCTCTAAAAATTAATCCATAGCCATTTCAAATAGAATGATGCCTCAGTAGAATTTACACTGAGACAAGTTTTACTGAATAGGAAAACTGAAGAAACAAGACCAGGAAGATCAGGAGGTCAGAATCTAATCAAATTATCCTTGATCAGTGGTAGGGAGTACATACATAAAAAGAAGTTATGTACCTACCATAACGTTCCATGTTAGTTGTCTTCTCTCGCCTTCTTTCTTGCTGGTTGGGTTCGGAGCCGATCCTCAGCTCCGACTTGGCCATCTTCTAAAGCTCTAGAGCTACAAACTGGCTCGAGGCCTCCCCATATCCCATGATTCCTGGTGCTAGATACCCAGATCTCGTTTGGTAAGACTAACAGCAAACAAAATAATGAAGGAATCCTATCCTTATCATACATAAGCCCAACTATAAAGACCACTAGGTAGAGTAGGATAACCAAGGAAGGCTAAGCTGAGCAATATTATAGAGAAAACTCTTCTTGGTCTAGTAGGATAGGGGGATGGAGGGGGGGGGAACGCAAGAAAGAAGGCGAAAGAAGACAACTAACATGGAATGTTATAGTAGGTCCATAACTTCTTTATGTTAGGTTGTCTATCTCGCCTTCATTCTTGCTGGTTGGGACAGCGTCCCTAGCACCTAATATCCTGGGTGGCTCAATGGAACAGACTCTTCAGAACAGTGGAACCAAAATCAGCTCTGCTTCTGGAAATAACGTCCAATTTATAATGCGAGATGAAAGTATGAGGGCTTGCCCATGTAGCTGCTGCACAAATAGATTACATGGGCAACCTAGCCTGAAAAGCAACCGAAGTGGCTAATGCTCTGGTGGAGTGCACTTTTGGTTTAACAGGCAATTGTTCATTCCTCAGCTGATAGATAAATGTAATGACAGAAGTCAGCCACCTGGATAAAGTTACTTTTGATACTGGTATACCTTGTTTGCCCTCTGAATAAGAGAGGAAACGCTGATCCGATTTTCTGAAGGCCTTAGTCCTGTGTAAATAAAAACGCAGTTGTCTGTGAACATCTAACTGATGTAACCTATATTCGGCCCTGTTGGAATGGATGGCAAAAAACACAGGAAGGTCAATGGACTGATTCAAGTTGTTCTCAGAAAAGACCTTAGGAAGGAAGGATGAATTAGTCCTAAGAGCAACCCTGTCTTTGTGGAACACTAGGTAGGGGGGACGTGTACAAATAGCCTGCAGCTCAGAAACTCGTCTGGCTGAAGTAATTGCTACCAGAAAAAGTGTTTTCCACGATAAAAACTTCAACAAACAGGAAGCTGCCGGTTCGAAGGGGGGCAAAATTAGACAGGCTAGAATCAAATTCAGATCCCACGGGGGCGGAGGATCTCTAACCAGGGGCCTCAGCAGAGTGGTTCCTTTGAGGAAGGCCTTACAAAGCTTATGAGACATTATACTACTTTCAGAAAGGCCAATGTGAAAATTCGAGATTGCGGCTAACTGCAATCTAATTGTAGCCGAAGCGGAGCCAGCATGAAAAAGCTCTGCGAGGAATTCCAAGATGTGGTGAACAGGGGCAGAAAAAGGATCTATATTCTTAGCCTCTGCCCAGGAAGAAAAACATTTCCACTTACTAGCGTAAGTTTTTCTAGTGGTAGACTCGTGCGATGATAAAATGATTTCACGCACTGATTGGGAGATATCCGGAAGCCTAGCTAAGGTTGGAAGTTGAGCAACCAAGCTGTGAGCTTGAGAGATTGTAGGGAGTGATGCAGCCCGCCCGATTGATGGATCAGAAGGTCTGGAATTTGATCTAGAGTCCAAGGCTGCTCGATAAGGTAATGATGCAGGAATGGAAACCATATTTGTCAAGGCCAGTACGGGGCAATGAGGATAATTTTGCAACCCAATACAGTAGCTTTCTGTATCAGCTTGGGAATTCGAGGAAACGGGGGAAATACATATAGAAGTCCCTGAGGCCAATTGTGGACTAGAGCGTCTCTGGGGGAATACTCGGGATGTGGAAGGAGAGAGAAGAAGTTGCTGCACTTGCTGTTGAAGGGGCTGGTAAAGAGGTCGCAGTAAGGTTGCCCCCATTTGCGGAAGATTTGGTCCACCACTACTTGATTCAGAGACCACTCGTGAGGCATCAGAATAGCTCTGCTCAGCCTGTCTGCGATGACGTTGGATTTCCCAGGGATATGCGTTGCAGTCAGAAACCGTTGGGAAGAGATCACCCACTGCCAGAGTCTGAGTGCTTCTCGACATAGGGGGTAGGACCTGGTTCCTCCCTGTTTGCTGATGTACCATACAACTGACATATTGTCCCGTTTGAATTGCAACTGTCCCGGTAGGAAGAGAGTCCTGAAGAGCTTGCAATGCTAAAAGCACGGCTCTCATCTCCAAGACGTTTATGTGCAGATGGTACTCCTGAGGTTGCAAGTGCCTTGGACTGTTCTGCCTTGATAATGCCCCCCCCCCAACCCGATCAGGGAGGCGTCTGTGGTTACCGTAGTAACTGGAGGGGGAAGTACAAATGGTCTGCCTAGGGGTACTGATGGGGAGACCATCCACCATGCAAGGTGCTTTTTGCATGCTTCTGTAATGATAATCATGTGAGACATGGGAAGCTGCTGAAAGGACCATTTGGTGAAAAGGAGCCATTGGAGAATCCTCATGTTGAAATGGGTCAGAGGGACTAGCATGATTGCCGCTGCCATGAGACCCAGGGTTTGAAGTATGAACCTGGCTTGAATTCTCTTGCAACCTAACAAGACCTGGACATGCTGCTGAATGACTAACACCCTGTCTGGCAGAAGGCTGGCTGACCTGTCTTTTGTATTTAAGTTTGCGCCTATAAAGGTGATAGACTGACAAGGCGACAAAGCAGATTTTTCGAAATTTATAGTGAAACCTAATCTGAAACACGTCTGTATGGTATAGTCTCTGGCTTGCAGATGATGATGCCTGGTGGTAGCAGTGAGGAGCCAGTCGTCTAGATAAGGAAACACCTGGAATCCTTGCCATCTCAGATGAGCGGTAACTACTGCCATACATTTGGTGAACACCCTGGGGGCTGTGGTGAGACCAAAGGGCAGAACTCTGAACTGATAATGGCTGGCTCCCAGCCAGAAGTGCAGGAATCTTCTGGAGCGCCTGTCCATTTTGATGTGGTAGTCCGCATCCTGAAGATCTATGGAGCACATCCAATTGTCCTGACCCAGGAAGGGTAAAATGGACTGTAGCATGACCATCCGAAATTTGGTTCTTTGTACAGACCTGTTTAGTCTGCTGAGATCCAAAATGGGTCTCCAGTCCCCTGTCTTTTTTTGTACCAAAAAGAACCTTGAGTAAATTCCGCATCCTTGCTGGTCTGCTGGGACTTGCTGGATGGCCCTTTTTCTTAGCAGTTTTGCAACTTCCTGAACTGCTTGATCCCTTAGATTGGGTGGAACATCTGGAAGGGACTTGCTCAGCAAGAATGGAGCGCGAACGAAGGGAATTTTGTAACCTCCGGATATAACAGACTGTACCCATTTGTCTTGTGTTATGTCTTGCCAGGCTCTTGGGTACAGCGATAATCTTCCCCCGACTGCCTCCAGAGGTGGACAGCCGGGCAACCCTTCAGGGATGCTGGAAGGGCTTGTCAGAGAAAGATTCTCTGCTGCCCTGATTTTTCAGACCCCCTCTGCCACGAGGGTGGCGTCTGTTATTGTTCCCTCCTCTGCCCCTGGAGGGAAACTCACCACGTGTGTCAGGCAGGGCTCCCTGGGATTTCCGGAACCACATCTTTCCACTCTTCTGACCCTTGGGATATGGTCTGGAAGGAGTGGAAAAACGGATCCCTACAGCAGAGAGAGTCCTGCCTTCCTGTTCACACCTGGTAAGGGTGTCCTTCACCTGAGATCCAAAGAGAGAGGAACCATCAAAGGGGGTGTTGGTGAAAGACACTCAGAAAGGTTCCGCAAAGTTACAAAGCCGCATCCAAGCGTGTCTCCTCAGAGCGACGCCTGTGCCTGTGGCTCTACTCGCCCCATCGGCTGCATAAGAAATGAGCCTCATGGAGGAGTTAACCACTAAATTAAGAGTCACCAGCTGGGAGGCATCCTTGGCCTGGGCCCCCTCAGCTGATGGATCTTGAAGGGTATCTCCAAGCTCTTTAAGGAGATCCCTCTGTAGACGGGTTAAGTGGCACAAGTAATTCAGAGACTTCATGGAAAAAGTCACTGAAGAAAACATCCGCTTCCCATATCTGTCCATCGTCCTAGACTCCTTGTTAGGGGGGTGAACAGATGAAGTTTCAGCCAACTCCTTCGTGGCCGCCGCTACCACCATGGCATCAACGGGGACACCTTTTGTCAAAAATTGCTTGTCCTGTGGTGCAGTAATGAATTTTGCTGGTCTTCTTGGGGTCGGTTTCACTGTGTCTGGAGCTGACCACGCCTTCCGAGCCACCACAGACATCAGTGGGTCGAAAGGTGGAGACACCCAGGAGGTGGAAGGTCGGGATCCAAACGCGTCCAGGAATACTGACTCATCCTCGGAAGGGCTTAGGGCAGTCCAGTTCCCCCCTCTGTCTAAGCATCTCAAGGATGTCGGAGAAGGAGACATCTTCAGAGGGGGACCTCGGGGACCCTTCCGAATCCTCTAAGTCGGTATCTGATGTGACAGACTCAGGGGAGTCAACATGCTTCCTCTTGCATTTCCTCTTACGAGGTGGCTCCTCTGAATGGGAAGATACAACCAAAGGGGTGTCCTGGGGCGCTGGATCCCCACGCTTGGGGTCTGGAAGAGAGGTAGAGGCTGACGCAGGCACCATAGGGAGAGGAGCCAAGGTGGTCGATCATGGCACTGGCTCATGGGCCAGAACACTCCTCATCACCTCGAAGGCATCTCGATCAGAACGGAGAGAGGGATCCAGTTCAGAAGAAATCAGAATCCCTCTCCGCACCGAGGGGGAAGGCTCCGAGGCCGACGTGGGAGCCAAACTCACCTGAGCCGAGGCTCTGAGGGGGAGAGCGGGGTCGGACAAGGGTCCGATGCCACTTGCCTCCTCGGAGCCAACAAGAGAGTCCCGGCACCCAGATCCCTCCAAGGACAGAACCATGGAAGTGATCGGAGCCAATGACGGAACCAAAGGAGCAGGTATCGGAGCCGACTGTTCCACAACTCGAACCCCCACGAACTCTGGCTCCGAGCTCCAAGGGTGAGTCGGAGGAGGAATATCTGCAGACGTGGACGAAGCCAACCCCTGGTGAGGGGGGCTGGACAACATTTTAGCCAGGGCCTGCGATTTTAGCAGTCTGCTGACAACTCTTTCCAAGTCATGGTCCGAAAGTCTTGAGGACCGAGAAGAGTGGGATGAGCGATGACTATGCTCCGACTGCAGCAGAGACGATCTAGGAGCTGAGCGTATCGACTCCAGAGAGGGAGACCTGGACCTTTTTCGACTCTCAGAAGGCTCCTAAGAGCATATCGGAGCCGATTGGGAGGGAGGAGCATCGGTTCCAGCCGGGGGCGAAATGGAAGGTACAGATTCACCTAACGACGACTCCGAACTGGGAGCCAACGGTTTAGGTGCCTTAGAAGATTTCACAGGCTGAGCCTTAGCCGGTGAATCTTGAGGTTTTAAGTAAACCTCTAAGGATCAATTTATTTTTGCGCTCCTGCAGGACTCTTGGACTGAACGCATGGCAAATGGAGCAAGAGTCCTGCAGGTGCACGGCGCCCAGACAATAAACACAAGAAGTGTGACCATCTGTCAGAGAAATCTTCTGATAGCATGAGTCACACTTCTTGAATCCGGATGGCTTAGGATCCTTGGACATATTGACAGGCAAGCCCAAAGGAAAAACACACTCACACAAAGGTTAAGGTACTAACACAACAACAATACACTACAAGCTACCAGAACCGACAGTACTTCCAACAACTGTAATAAGTATAGCAAACAGTGATAATAAGAAATTTTTTTTTTTTTTTTAAGGAAATAGATAGAGAAGAAAAAGGTTATCCTCTAACTCAAACAGACACCTAGAGATAAGGTTATCCTCTAACTTAAACAGAAAACCTTACAGGAAAAAGGGAGAAGTAGAAGGGGGGAGGGGAAACTCTCTAAGTAAAACGAGTTTCTGAAGAGAAAAGACAAGGATTCAGCTACAAAAACTTATACAAATAAGGGAAATAACTAAACGATAATTCTACTCTAAAAATTTACTAAATTGTGACAGAAAAAAGACAGTATAGAAGTTTTATACGACCTGAGCCAGTACAGCAACCTCGCAGCAGAAGCGGCAAACGAGATCTGGGTATCTAGCGCCAGGCATCATGGGATATGGGGAGGCCTCGAGCCAGTTTGTAGCTCTCGAACTTTAGAAGATGGCCGAGTCGGAGCCGAGGATCGGCTCTGAACCCAACCAGCAAGAATGAAAGGCGAGATACACGACTTAACATTACCAGATACAATGGACCTCAACTCTACAGAACTTGCAAAACTAATTTTAAGGTATCAAACAAATATGCATCTTGAAAGATATAATCACTTTTGTATAAGAGTTTGCTGTCTAAATCTACCTCCTCCAAACAAGGAAAGAGGGACTTGTACCAACATTCTTAACCAGTTAATGCAGGAAAATTCTTATAAAGGATTACACCTTTTAGATGAACAGTGAGTGGAGTTACTTATTTACATTACCCCCCCCCCCCCCCCACACACACACACCCGACAGCATAGTTTGTACTCGGCAACTAAAAGAAAACTCATCAGTAGCACAAGCCACAGTTTTACCAATTCATAAACCTCAAAAGGTTGCTATTTTTCTATTAGAATGTTTATCAGTCAGTTTATTTAAATGCAGTAAGAAACAGAATTCATCACTATTATATTTTAGGTGCAATATGTCTGAGTCTGCCAGTTCAGGATGAGGAACAAACTTTATCTAACATTGTATATAATTTCCCTAGATCAGTAAACCCCAAGTATGTTTCCATCATGGTCCTGAAAACAGTTTCCCTCAATGTTTCAAAATGTTTATTTTGTGGGACTAACAAAAAGGAGAAAAAGAGAGAGGAAAAACCTGAACACATACTGTGTCAGCTCATGACATGAAAACCTCTTTGAAGATAACTTTCCAGATATCCACTGGAAGTATTCAGCCACAACACTCATTAGAATATGGGTATTAATCTCCAGAGAAGGGTTATTTGAAGCTTTTTCTTCCCCAACCCCCCTCTGCACTTGTTAGACATATCCCCTCACTGCCATCAGACTCATCCTATAGGGAGGGGCATTGCTTGTTTTCTTTTTCTATCACATTTATCAGGATACAACCCATATAGCCAAGGCTACTGCAGCAGTGATCAATGCCCCAAATACTTCTTAATAAACAGGCAAACTTCCTCCAGAAGTAAGCCAAATGCAATAATATATTCACACGGATAACTTCTTTAGGCAGTATGGAACCTGGTAACAACACTTCAGTCTCTAAGTTCATCTCACTGAGCAGTAAAAGGACTTGGCACCCACATGTAGCCTCCACAATCCTTTCATTTATTCAGACAGAAAACAAAGAACCTAAGATGCTCATTAAAAACAAAAAAGGTTTTCATCCATTTGTGAAGGCACACTTCTCTGTACTAGTATCCACTGACAATAAGTAGTATACATAAAAAGGTATCAGCAAAAGACAAATCATTTTCACTTTTTATTGCTTCAGCTCCTAAGATTAAGTCAGCCAGCAAGTATGTTTCTTTCTTGACTCAGAGAAATAGCAGTCCTTCAGAGCATTGTAGAAGTCAATGAGTGGGACACATTGCTGCATGAGACCCAGACAAGACTGAAGTGCAGGAAGAGACTCCCATACATTAATGAAAAAGCTGGAGCCAACACAATGCCAACTTCAAGTCACACTACCCAAATGTGATAATGGCTTCCTGAAAAGGTGACAACATGAAAAATAGTAAAATAAGTTAATGCATAGGAAAAACATAAGACAAATGTTTGTATGGGATGGAAGGGGAAAGAATTAAGCTATTAGTACATGAGAATTTGTCACTTGTCCAGAATGTAGGAAAATGGGCCACGACGTCCTTATGTGCAGTCAAACAATGTTAAACGTTCTGTTATTTCAGGAGAACTTGAACATTTCTTAAAAGTGTGTGAAATTTCTTTTCCACTCAAAACAGTGATTTGAAAACACCTTGCAGTCGCTAATGCAAGTGTAACTCCCATCAAAAGTACTGTTCTGCATGTAGTTTGTACAGAAAAATACAAAAAAATAAATAAATAAGCAAAAGATTTTTGCCTTTTATTCACTGTCAGGGCAGCAGATAAGATTTGGAATGAGTAACAGATTCCTCACTCTGTACCCAAGGAAAAAAAGGAAATTAAAACCCATTGCAAGAACAACTTTGGAATTCTCTAAAGGTTCAACTACAAAAGATGAGGTATAAGAAATCAACCCTTTCATGAGAATTTACCATGCTTCACCCCCACGGTCTGACTACAATGCAAACCTACCCGTTGATTACCCTCATTATATTAGTTAAACTATATATCACATTAAACTGGGTAGACAGATCATCTGTTACATGGGAGGGGTTTAGATAAATGGCAATCAAGCATCTGACAGCTCATAAACTTGTGTTTAACAGTAAAGAATCCTCTTAATTCATTGAGTATTGGAATGCATTACTCAAACATATATTGCATTAAAGATCCAACCTGTAATATTCCTGATCTAGTTCTTCCCAACCACCCTTTTATCTCCCTATACTCTAACTTTGAAGTAACTAACTACCTATTTTTAAGGTACATTATTAATTCTCTTCCTAGAATTACTGATCCCTTTCTTGTCTCTTACCTCTGTTTTACCCTGTGTAACATTACAATACATAAAGACCCATAGCAGGGGCTTCCATGTGGTCTGATGGAGTAGTGTGACAATCAGTATTTTCAGTATTAAAGTGAAGTGTATAAGTTTACATTTTTTAAGATGGCAGGAATACTCTATTTCATGCTGCAAATTACAGACAGTGAAATGATCCCTAGCGTTCATAAACAACATACTACAGAGAGGCATCCAAGCCACCTGCATACTGTGTTTAATATGCTGGTGTTCTGTATCAGTATGTCCATATTCGCTTATCATTATCCCTTATATGTTGCTCAGCTCTGTGTACTAGACAATACATCTGCAAGGAAGGGGGATCAATGGTCTCAAGTACAGTACACTACCTTGTCTGTGTGCAGCTACGGTCTCACAATCCACCACATGGGGATCAGCCTGTACAAAGGTGGTGTACTGTTTGTGATGAGAGTATGATCCTGGGGAGGGATAATCTGTAAACGTGGTGTGTGGATGGCATACTGTGTGTTCACAGCTGTTTAAGACTGTGCACAACGTGTTAACCCAATGTGTAAAATTTTTCTATGAATCACAAAGGGTTTTGGTACACAGCTGAAATGTGCAGCAGCCCTACTTTACAATACCCACTGCTTAATGAATAGCGTCAACATTGTGAATAGATACAGCTGCTGTGAATTTGGAAAAATACTTTTTATAAATCAGTTACGTTTTAAATCAAGGTGTGGAAATTTTATAATTGCTCTAAGTGTTTTTAAAGTTTTAAAATTAGGTAAATAAAACTGTCAGTATTCAAGTTGATATATTCAATTGCTGATAATCAGAAAATGAAACATCCATTAGCATTTCACTCTAACATGCTATCACAAGTGCTAGTGGTTGCTCTGGCACCATTACAGTAACAAATTAAGGCAGTATATCAAAGGCCTCAAAATGAAATGGCATGGGGGAATCTGAGCACTTCAGAGACCTAAAGTTCCACAAAAGCGGGGACCTTGGAGAGGACACTCAACAACTGTTTTTTTTTCAGTCTGTCATAATATAAAATCATCTGTTTTTATCACAAATGGCATTTGCATTTCTCCTATATAGAACAGAATCGCAATTCAGAGAGATTTTGTCTGGCATGGAGGAAACAACAGCCAATCAAAACATTTTAATAAAAGTTTATTTGAAAAATACAGCAATAAAACGATCAAGAAATGTGACTTCTATTAAGAAAAGAGTTACCTGAAATTATTTTTTTTTCTCTTTAGGCAAGAGATGAAGTCATTACAGTTCTGAAAGCTGAGAAGATTGATCTGGCTTTGCTAGAAGCCCAGTATGGCTTTGTCACACCACTGAAGGTTCTACAAGCTCTACAACGGGATTCAATTCAAGCCAAGACAGGCCAGTGGCAGGACGATGTCTATGAAAAACCCATGGCAGAGGTACAAGTCTTTATTCTAGTCTTATTGATCAGGCCTCCTCTCAAAAAAAAAATACTGCAGATTATGCTTCCCAATAAAATAAAATGTAACCTGCAACAGAGAGAAACAAATTTCCTTCATGTTTATATTATTGCCTATTAAATCATGTTTGTCAGACTATATAAAAAAGAAAAAAATAACATGAGCAGACATAAAAGCTACCTAATGATTTAGTATTAGAATTAGAGCTTTAAAAATACTTCAGAAAAAACAGCAAATTCACAGATTCATACATTGTTGCTAGGCTAATGACCACGTTGGGAGGGGGTTGTGGGTGGGGGGATTTCTAAGCCTAGTCAAGTTTTCCCAAAAGAATAACGATGTCCTGCACCCAAATAGGACATTTGAGGCCAGGCATTTATAAGCTACCTCTGCTGATAAGGGACATGAGTCCCCAGGCCCAGTGAAAATTTATTATTCTCCATCCACTGGCCTAGGTAGCTATTAAATTCGGTAATAGATTAACTCAGCTTCACATTGATGGGAAGTCTGTTCCACAGGAGTGGCAGTCTCTGGGACACATAGCTGTCGCTCCAGTACGTTCTGTTTAAGTCACAGACAAAATTCAGGTCCCTAGACCTTGAATTTCTGGTACTCCTTGACTTACAAATATGTAAGATATTCTTAAGTCTAGGGTTTACGGATGCTTGTAAGCCAGGCATAGCTCACCCCTCAGTAATCTATAGGAGACTGAGTAGAGGGAAAGGGCTTTAAGGCACTCTGCATAAGGCAGGTATGTTATGCCTTGTATTCTTTTTGTAAGGAGCCTCTGAGGTCATTCTAGTTGCTGCATATGTCTGGTCAGGTGTATACCAAAGGTAGCACTGTACTCTACGACTGGTCTGATAAGGGCGGAGTACAGTGGGTTAATGACCTCTTTGGACCTAGACGTCATACCCTTACTTAGAAGCTGCACAACATAAAAGGATTTCATCTCCACTGTGACCATGTGGTAGTCGAAGGTAAGACTACTGTCTACATGCGTACCCAAATCCCCAATCACTAGATCGACTCAGAGTTGTATTATCAACATGGTAGCTAGTGGGATGTTGACATCTCAAAGCATAAAATTATGCATTTTTTAGCATTGAGTTTAACACCATGGCTTTGGCACCATTTGTAAGTCACAGACAGACTTTCTTGAGGAATGCCAGTCTCTGCAGGGGAGTCTATAATAACCCCCAATTTGCAATCGTCTGCAAACATAGTCAGCCATAAACCTTCAGCATTTGCCTCCACTTCGGAGAAATAGATGCTAAAAAACAGTAGGCCCAGTACCGAGCTCTGGGGGGACTGTTAGTGACTGGTCTGTTGGCGAAGGTGGCCTCACCTATTTTGACCTCCTGGGTCCTATCAGTGAGACAATTATCTATGCATTGGGTGATAAAAGGGCTTATACCTAAATTGGTGAACTTGTCTATAATGCCTGAGAGGGGTATTGTATCAAAAGCATTGACCAGGTAAAAGTAAGCTGAGTCTTACCTTCATCCAGTGCTTTGATGACCCTCTCAAAAAAGTCCACCAGATTTAATAGGCATGACCTTCCTTTAACAAAGCCAAACTGTGATGGGTCCAGCATTTGCAGGTTATGTATGCCCTCATTTATCATGTCCATGATGATTCTTTTCATGGCCTTACATATGAGCCTGGTAAGACTTCTGGGCCTGTAGTTACCCAGATCAGTGGTTGCACCTTCTTTGTGCAGATGAATGACTGTAGTCATCTTCCATTCCTTGGGCAAAAAACCTGACTGAAGACTCCAGCTGAAAAATGATTCAAGTGGACCAGATAGGTCATGTTTCATGCTTCTTATTAAACATCCTGGGATGTTATTGAGGCCCATCGATGTACTGTTTTTGGCCTTGGAAAGTGCACTGATGACCTGTTCCCTAGTAATGGTAGGGGAAATTAAACAGCTCAAGCAGAAACAGCAGAACTTTCGTATCTAACAGTTTAATTACACAGCACAAGTGCATCTTCTCAATAAAACTGTTGTTTCATTTTTCAGTCTCACATCCCATCTTGCCTTGTTTTTCAAAGAATGATGCCAAGCATTATACATAATGTTCTTTGTTTGTCATGTTCATACCGCTCAAGTTTCCAGAATTTTGCCTCATAGTTTTGTTCTTTTCCTCATAAAATTTGTGGTTTTCTGGCAAATAATTAAGGACTGAAGTCACTAAATAATGACACAAATTTGAGTTTCAGACTTCATATCTTTCAGAAAATACATGCTAATGCAAAAGTTGTTATTATAGCAACATTCTGTTTATAACAAAAATATTCTAAATTCCCTCATCATCATCATCAACCCTCTTTTTTTCCCCATTTTCTACATAGGGTTGGAGTATCATGTTAACTGTTGCCATCTCTCGATTCAATGCCACACTCCTGTCTTCTTCGACACTCATTCCTGACTTTCACAGATCTTGTCTCTCACAGTCCATACACCTTTTTGCTGGACATCCTTGTTTCCACTTACCTTCTTCCTGTCTGTCCCAAATCATCTTGACTAGATTGTCTTCTGCATTTCTGCACGTGTCCAGACCACCTTAATCTGCTCTCGTTGATCTTTTCTGCAACTAGAGCTACTCTAGCTTCTGCTCTTATGTCCTCACTTCTTCGTCTGTCCCACATCGTGCATCCTACTACCCTTCTCAGGCACTTCATTTCCATCACCTCTAGCTTCCTCATCTCCTCTGCCTTTACTGCCCATGTTTCTGTACCATACAGTAGTACTGGTTGCATCACTGTCTTGTACACCTTACTTTTCAGCTTCTTTGATATTCTTCTATCATAGACTACAGCTCAGACTACAAGCCATTTGGATGCAGCCCTTCTGATTCTAGCTTTGACTTCTTCATTCAAAATTCCCTTCTCCTCAACCACCCCTCACAGATACTTGAAGCTATTAATCTGTTCCACTATCTTCAATTTTATCCCAATTCTCAGCTTCTTCTGCTTTCCCTAACTTGCTGCCATTACCACCGTCTTATCTGTGCTTAGATTCATCCCATGTGCCTTCAGTTTTGCATCCCATTCACCTATCCTTTACTGAAGTTATTGCTCAGAGTCTACCTGTATTGCCACATTGGCTGCATACAGTACCTTTGTTGATCTGTCCCCTCCAACCTGTTTCTAATGTAGTCCATCATCAGTATGAACAGCAGTGGGCTGTCCCTGATTTGTGGGCCTTTGTTCCCTCATTATTTTTGATTTTATCCAGAATTCTTGAACCAAGAGGTTGAGAGGTCCACTTATGCGCAGGTATTCTGACATGGTTTCTTACAAAACATTAACATAACCTGAAACAGGTAAGTAAATTAAATGTAACAGTTCCAAACTTAGTGCTACATTTTTAGTAACAGAACAAAACAAACATTAAAGCAACAAATTTCAGTGTCATATAAGTACATGCATCTTTTTTTCATAACAGAAGAATAAAACATGAGACACACAAAATGGTAGAACAAAGATGGTACCAGGCATACAAGGGATACATTCCTGACTAAGGCCCAGATAACCTGGGGTTGATGAGTGATCCCAGCACTGGAAGAGATGACCAGGGCAGGAAAAGAATGAGAGTCTGTACACACCTGCCTCCATCATGATGTGAGGGGATGGGCATATACTCAACTCAGGGTAGGGAACAGAAAAATCCTGATTCTTCCATGTGAACAACAGCACAAGTCCCAGTGCACTCTCCTATTGCCTGTAAGGGAGACAGAGCTTTAACCCCTATGGGAATGAATAGGTCAGTACAGTAGCAGCCAAGAAGGCTCAAAAGTCAGAATGGGAACCACACAAAAAGAAAATGGTAGGCAGGAAGCATGTCAGTAAGACAACTTTACTTATGTACAGCAGAAACATTTGTAAGTTCCTAAACCTCAGAGGATGTGGCCATGCAACAGCAATCACACTCAAAAAGGAAAAAAAAAAATGAACTGCTCTATTTATTTTTATTTTATTTTACATTTGTTTACCGGGAAGGTCCGACTGGACACGGGTCCGTTTTCAGCGGCGGCCCGGGGAGAAAAGCTCCACAAGTATTACATTACATTAGTTAACATTCACAAGGTACAAATATTCATGCACAAAGTACACCATGTTAGTTGAATGCAGTTACAAACAATAGATCAAAATGATTTACAGTTGAGTATCTGGTAGAATTTGAGCATATAGGGTAAGATGGTACAGATAGTTTATTTGCAGTAGAGAATACTTTATTTTCTAGTCTTGTGTCAATAAACTATTAGAGGTAGAGAACCATGGCAGTATTCTTTATTTGGTAAAGTATTAATAGCAGTGAGTAGATTTGGACTAGCTTGGGGGGAGACATGAACATAGCCAGTTTTGCATGAAGTGGGATTTGATGTTTTTTTTGAAGAGGTAAGGTGAGGATGTAGACATTAGATGATCTGGTAGGAGGTTCCAGGTTTTTGCAATGCAGCAGGGAAAGAGGAATTTACCAGCCTCATTTTTGTGCTTGGTGACACTTCTGTGGTTCCGGTGTGTTGATCTTAGGTTTCTGGAGGGTGCATAGGGTTGAATTAATTGTTGCAAGGCAGGTGTTTTCATAGGAAGGTAGTAGAGCTTATGGACAGTGGTACGTTAGCTGAGTAGGAGGAGTTGTGGAAACTCACACCAGTTGAGTTGTCTAAGGGATTGGCAGTGATGGGACCTATGAGTGGCTTCATTAGCAAATTTGGCAGTTTTGTTGTAGCATGATTCAATTTTAGTGAGGTCTGCTTGGTGAAGGTTGGTAGAGATTGGAGAAGCATAAAGAAGTACAGATAACAGATGGGTTCTTGCTATGGTGGATTTTGTGTGTCTGGTCATGTAGCGGTGGTTTCTATAAAGGAGTCCGATCTTTTTGTTGACTTTCTTGATTGTTTGGGAAATAGGGATGTCGAATTTGAGTTTATTGTCAATTTCTACTCCAAAAGCTTAGTGTGTAGTGTTGGAGTGATATTAGTATTGTCTTTGGATATTATTGCACAATCACTGTTTATGGGGGAGATCTACTTGGACTGAAAAGAATAAGCTGTTTTGGGTTATGATTTAAGTTTGTCGAGGGTGTGGGCTGCACATATTATGGTGGTATCATCTGCGTATTGGACTATTGAGGCAGAGGGTAGGGATGATGCTATGTCATTAGTAAATAATGAGAATAGCAGTGGGCCGAGAATGGACCCTTGTGGGACACCAGTGGTTACTGGAAGTAGGGGTGACAGGTGGTTTTCTATGTATTTTAATTACCACTGTATAGTAAACTGAAACTAATACTGCCATAATTAAAGCAAATGACTCCATAAAGCACCACCCTCCCCACTCCCCACCAGCCCTCTGCCCCAACATACAGTTTCCTCTACCAGAGGTCCCCACACCACCCGCCCAGACTGCCTTGCTTTTACACTTTTTCTTTAGTTTTTTTTCTCATTCTGTGCAACACATCCTAATTAACCAAGACTGCATTGTAGTAACTGTATAGGAAATAAATGGATTAAGCAGGGGGGGTCTGGGGATCACTTAGGCCCCCAGAAGTTCATGTGTAGTAGATGCTTTGAAGGTGCATTTTAGAACTTTGTTATAAATATTTGTTCCAATGATGCCCTGAGTAAAAATTATGACCAAGGAAAGACATTCACTTTCATGCTTACTCTTCAGCTTTCTCCACCATCCTTTCAACACATCTACCTGTCCAAGACTGCACTGCAATAACTGTAGAGGAAATAATGGAATTAAGACAGCAGCCCTAGATGCTACAGAGTTCTAAATGCTCCAATGGGCATTTTAGAGTTTTTTTTTCCAGCCTTCTGGTCCACTGATTCCTAAAAAAATAATGAGAAAGGAAGGAAATTCAAGAAGAACCAAGTTGTTTCCAATGATTATTTGTTCAAAAGCTGACAAAACCATACTCCCTAATAAACTGAGAACACAAATGACTGTCAGGATACATAACTCATATATGCGAACAGTGCCTACCTGAGTCTCCTCTCCCCAAAAAGTCATTTTATGTGTACCCAAATAGTGTCAGACTGGGATGAAAGTGAAAGAACAAAGCCACAACAATGCATTAGAAGTTGTTCCCGTCATACATATGCACATCTTCCCTACCCTGAAAAGAAAACCACCTTCTGTCCTCCCCCTTTGATATTAGATTTGGATAACTGTGAAACAATAAATGGCTACGGCAATATATTTCAACTTGTTGATGTTACAGATATATAAACATAATGCCTTCTCACCCTTGCAACAAAAACAGCTACCCATATATATGTCTGATGTTTGACTGTGAGGAAAGTGAAAAAATAACAAGCATAGTAATTTATTCCCTCTTGTTGCCCCTAGACAGTATGCTTCACCAGAAAACCTAAAGCAACATTCTGTGCCCACCTTGAGGTTTGAATCTAAGGGAAATTAAAGAAATAATGACCACACTAACCTCGGCCAGCCATGTGCAAGCTACAGTGACCGTCTGTGCACGCCTCTGAGCAGGGCTGGTTTCAGATTAAGTGGACCTGGGGCAGAGTCTGAGGATAGGGCCCCTATACTAAACCTCTGTCAAAATCCCTTTATACACATGGGGGAGGGGTCTGTGGAACTCCCAGGCCCTCAGAGGGTCTATATTTTAGATTTACTGTAATGCATTTTATGCATTATTTTTAAAGATTTTTTTGTTCCCTACTGTTTGCCAAAACAATGATGTGTACATTTTTCTGCATATCTGTGATGTAACTAGCCCCAAGACCTACACAAGGTATGACAATCTTCTGAGCACGGCCAGTTAAGAAAGCAGGGGGTCAAGGAGACATGATGGGCATGTATGTCTCACCACACCTACATGCCTCTAATATTGTGTGCGACCACAGATAAAATTGGTGATATTTTCTTCACCAAGGTTTCAAATACACACACCAAGTCTACAGCCGAGTGACGTCTCCAGGCGTTTCGCAGTTACCTCCTACTGCTCCTCTAGGCGTCAAATATTGCCTGTTCATATTTGCTTTAATAATTCCAAAACCATGATACATACAAGCTATCAGAATATTTTATCTTGAAGCATACATGATGGCAAACACAATTGTACTGATATTTGACCTCTGTCAATGAGTATTTATAAGAATTGTAAGTTGTTAACTTCATTTTTAAAGGCTTAGGCCACACCCACTAGGATTTAAAGGTACACACTCAAAAGACTTGTACTGGAGGGAATGAAATAAGATAAATGTGGGTGTGCAAGTGTGCTCGGTCTTACGAATACATGTGCACATGCACACACACACTACATATTTGCCTACATGTAAATTGGAGGACAGGCAGTTCACTTACAGCAGGTCTCTCTGAGTTGCAAAGGAAACTAAAGTACCTGGATAAAACCCAAACAAAGACAAGGAGAACATGCAGACTCCAAACAAAAGGAACCATTACCAAGCATTTAACCACAGACACAAGCACTGAGAGATGAAACTGCCACTCACTGCAAAATTTGTCAAAAATCCATTGCTGTCATACACAACCAGCCCGAACAGTCAATAATAGCCACATATCATGGACAATGCTGACAGAAAGTGAAATTATGGACAATGTATTACTCTTAGATACAGTACAACACTTCCATGCACACATGTGCAGATGTCATACTGATTTCAAGAAATAAATTGTAACACTTCTTCTGCCATGCCAGTTCATAGGTGTTTACTAGGCTAATGACCACAAGAGCCTTTTCAAGCCTAGCCATGCATCCCAAATCTCTGACAAGTTCTGGTACCTCTGATAAGTGTAAGCAATGGCTTGGGAGATGAAACATTTACAAGCAGGGGCCTGGGAGATGATCATGTTACAAGTTGCCCACTTCTGTTAAGAGACATGGGTGCCAAATCAGGGATGACTTTCATGTTTCTCACCCTGTTAAACTGTAATCAAAAAGGCAGTAAAAGCAAACCATTCCAACTTGCTTTGCACATATGCATACATGTCCTGCAAAGTCATATTAAAGACTACATTACTCAGTCATGACAGCAGTGTCAGTCACTTTCACCAATAGACAGCCCGCCTATTTCCAGCAATTATAACCACTTTGATTGCTGCGCAAAGCTCAGATGTTTAGTTACAGAAAAAAATAATGGCCATAGGACAGTATTTCAAATTTCTTTGACAAAAATGCAGAAATGCAGACAAATCCTGCAGAGAAAGAATAATAATTGTTTGACCTGAGCAAACAAATGCAAGGTCAGTCAACTTCATCCACAGACAACCCCTTATACTCAGCAGTTATTGTCATTTTCTTGACCGTGTAATATCTCAGTTGACTGGCAGAGATTAAAACAAGTGTCTCACATAATACACATTAGCCCTGCACAGCCAAAATAAAAAAAGTCTTTCAGATTTTCCTGGTTAGGGGTTGCCACAGCAGAACTCCAGTCTGCTAATGATTGGCACTGGATTTTTATGGTGTCAAGTTGCCAGCCTGATGCCCAATCTTTAAAGAAGGCACACCCATTCATACACGCACCTACCTGCATGTCTTTATACATCACTTGACTGCGGGGAGGACCTGCAGACTCCACATGGAAGGCACTCCAGCTGAGAATCGAACAGGAGAACCTATTGCTGTGAGGTGACAGTTTAATTTAAGCAAATGACAGCAGTATCAGTCATTTTACAGCACAGACAGCACCTACATCCAGCAGTTGTATCCATATTACTGACTGTGTACACCTCAGAGATCTGATTATAATTACAAATAAAATGTACTCCTACTATGTTTCACATAAACACGCTGTAGCCAGCCACCACAGCGTACCTCAGCTTGCTTCACACATGGAGAAATTAGTCATTCTAATCCATAATTATGACTATTAAAAGCACTCTATTTCTTTACTCAAGGATCAGTGCAAAACCAGCATATGATACAAGAGAAATACATAAAATCAGGAAAGATTTTAAATATTAATTGAATTTACTTAAAGGTTAAAAGAACACATTCTACATCAACATATATTTTTTGAACAATACAAAGTATGAAACTTGACTGCCTATATTCTTCAGTGATTTACCAGAAATCAAACATTTTATGAGGAACAGGGCAAAAGTATGAAGCAAAATCAGGGACAGTTGAGAGCTGTGTCTAAAGTTAAGTAAACAGCAGCACACCAGAGTCAGTTCATCTAGACAGTCCCTGAACCAACTAATGATAAAGACTTCTGCCTATAATATGTGGGTGTTACCCAGGGTGTAGGGAAAAAAACTTACCTACTACAGAACAGACCATTTTACATGAGCTGCATAAGCTGCAGCCAAACACAGCATTCTCTTGCAAACTGTTAGCACTGCTTCTATCATCAGCACAGGCAATTACAACTCCATTCTTCAAAGTTTCCAGGCTTCCTGTATGGGCTCACTCACAATATAATCTAGCCAATCAATTACAAAATCATTCACACAGCTGAAGGACTTTGAGTGGATGTATAGAATGCAAGTCAGACTGAGAAGAAACGAAGACATTCAGAGCTATACAGCACTTTACTTGCAGGGTACTACAGCTGTGACTGTTTTGAACAGGGGTGTTGTGGCAGTACAACTTTTTATTTGGTTAAAAAAAGTAAAGGGGAAAAGCACACCTGGGCATACAGCTCCACTGGTGACTGTCTAGTCTATGTAAGCCTAAGGCCATCCATGCAAACAACAATATTGTATTTTTAACTAATCTCTAATACAGTGCTTTCTCAAAACATATGCTTCGTTCACATTTCATGACACTAACATTTAAAATTAATCTAAGTACATCCCAAGCTATTAATGTGCAGTTTGTTGAACAAAAAACTTATTTTGGGTAATTTTCAAGTTATTAATCAAACTGTTCCACTAAGCAGAGCTATAAACAACAGAAAAATGCAAAGCAAAAATACTTCAGCAACAATGTTCAGAAGTGCAAATAGGAAAAATAAATTAACATGCTAAAAGCAGAAATGTTGATTACACTAGTACAATAATTAATGTATATTCAAGCCATGCAGTTATGTTGTACAAAGCTAATAATCTAATTTAAAGGCTAAAAGGTGCAATAAAACAGCAATAAGAAATGTGGGCTAATGGCAGCATTTCAAATAGTGGTAAACATGATTATATGCAAGAGGAGGTAAGCTGGGAAATAAGATAACAACAATAAAAGGCATGTAAAGACAGAAGCAAAATCACAAGATAAAAGAAAAAATAAGACAAATGGGAAGAAAGGAAGTCAAACAAGAGAAGAAAAGCAATACAAAAGATGAAGATAAAAGGGTGATGCATACATTAAAAGTCAAATGTTAAAATACTATTTGCATTTTTTTCTGAAGTAAAAGAAATGCTGCATCAAGATGACATTCAAACTATACTGCAAAATGATAACACAGTGCTAAGCTGTTATGCAACAAACCAGGGAACTACTCAGGTCTGCTGGCATAGATAAGTCCTTGCTACAACCCAGGTGACAAATTCGATTCATGTCTCACACACCTGTGGGAAGTGGTATAAGGGAGGAAAGGAATGATTAGGTTTAGCCTGCTTCCTCTCTTGGGGAGATGCGGCACTCTCTTGAACACAGAATACCTGATGCAGGCAACAGGGAATACTTGGAGATTCCTGTCTACAAGGCAGCAAGGCCAAATAACTGCATCACATGTGAAGGCAGAAATGTATCAAAGTTCCACACATGTCAACCCCTTGGATGCTATCAAGCACGTACAGATTAGGAGGGTTTAAGACAAGAACTCTATACAGACAAGTCCCACTACCAGTTTGCGCAACTATCTCCCCATTGTAATGAGCGAGTCATAGGTATATCATCCTCAAGGAAAAGGGTCTACTGGGTAACTGGGAGACAGGGGTTCAATGATAAGAAAGGGGACTAAGCTAAAAAAAAAAAAAAAAAAAAAGGCATGCGAGTGCTCTTACCCACAAGTTTGCCACCCACTGATGACTGCTGTCATCAGCTTGGTAGAGATTAAGCCTATGTCTTGTGATAAATCTGTTTTGCCTGCAATTCTCTGCTTGTAGCTGGTGAAACTACCACCAGACCATCAATTCCTCTTCCCTCTAAATTATGTGGGCCAGTGTTTGCTGCTCCTTATTAACCTCCCCACCCACCCATTACAGCACCAGAGTCAATAACTGAACTTTGGTCCAGGGCTTTATCAGTCTATTCCACATTACCAAAGATATTATTTGACAGGAATGATTTTATATATCATAATAAAAAGTTATGTACTCACCATAACGTTCCATCTGAGTAGGTAAACTTAATTTGTCAGCAACCTATGGGTCTTCGGATCCGAGCCGGCAGTTTCCAACAGCATAGATCTGAGCTCCAAGCTCCTCCCCCTACCCATAATCCCCTGCCAACCCTACCTGACCTCAGATCGAGTTTGCCCACTGCTAGATAAACATACAAAAATCACCCGCAAAACTAGCTACATACCCTTGCCATAAGGAAGGTAACATCTCGAACATCCGAAGGTCAGGGGGACGGAGGGGGGGGGGGGGGAGTCGGTTGCTGACAAATGAAGTTTACCTACTCAGATGGAACGTTATGGTGAGTACATAACTTCTTAATCTGAAGTAGTTAACTTCATTTGTGCATCAACCTATGGGACAGAGTCCCCAGCTACCTAAATCTTGGGCGGTCCTCAAGGAAGGATGTTCCGGAGCACTGCAGAGCCAAAGGATGCTCTCCCTCTGGAGACAATATCCAGCTTGTAGTGATTAATGAAGGTATGAGACGAAGCCCATGTTGCTGCTGAGCAGATATCATCCAACGAGAGTCTAGAACGAAAGGCCGCCGAGGTAGAGACAGACCGGGTAAAGTGGGCATGAACTCCTAGAGGTGCGGGCCGACCAGTACATTCATATGCCAACAGAATACACTGAGAAATCCATCTGGACAGTGTGACTTTGGAAACAGTCTTTCCTAAGTTAAATTTGGCAAAGGAAATGAACAGCTGATCTGATTGCCTATGACCAGCTGTTCTGTGTAAATAAAAGTGCAGTTGTCTGTGCAGATCCAACAGATGTAACTTATGTTCCCCTTTGTTTTGGTAGTTGGGGAAAAAAACTGGTAGGTTAATGGACTGATTAATATTCGATTCGGATGCAATTTTTGGAAGAAAGGAGGGATTGGTCCTGAGGTAGACTCTGTCTTTGTGGAAGGACAAATAAGGTGGTTTTGCACAAAGGGCTTGAATATCAGAAACCCTTCGAGCTGAGGTGATAGCTACAAGAAAGGCAGTTTTCCATGATAAAAATTTAAGATCTACTGAAGCTGCAGGTTCAAAGGGAGGGGCTGTAAGTGCCTGCAATACCAAAGTTAAGTCCCAAGGAGGGACTGCTTCCTTCCCGGGGGTCTGAGTAAGAAGGTACCCTTCAGAAAGGCCTTGCATAACTTGGAGGAGATCAACGGTCCAAGGTCGCTTCCTACGTGATAGTGAGAGATAGCCACCAACTGAACCTTGACTGTAGAGGAGCTGGCTCCCTGATCGAAGAGTCCTGATAGGAAATCTAACACCTCAGGCAACGGAGCTGTGAAAGGATCTAGATCTCTGTGCTCCACCCAAATAGAAAAACGTTTCCATTTGCTATCATAGACCTTTCTGGTGGATGGCTTATGCGCCGCCACCAGAATAGCTTTGACCTGGGAAGAGATACCAGGAGTCCTACCTAACCTTGGAACTGGATCAACCAAGCCGTGAGCTTGAGGCTGTCCAGATTCGGGGTCGGAAGATCCAATAGATGGGTTATGAGATCCAGAATGGGATCCAGAATGCAGGGAGGATTCACTAGGTGAGACCAAAGATACGGGAACCAAGCCTGGTGAGGCCAGAATGGGGCAATGAGGATTATCTTGTTCTGCAACCGACTGGCTTTCTGAAGAAACTTCAACATCAGCGGAAGAGGAGGATAAGCATAAAGGAGACCGGGGGGCCAAGCATGCACCAGAGCATCTCGTGGGGATTCCCCGGGTGGGGGAATTAGAGCGAAGTAGTCGTTGCATTTGAAGGAGAGGCTTAAAGATCGCAACAAGGTTGACCCCAAGTGGAGAATATCTGCTTCGCTACTTTTGGGTTCAGAGACCACTCGTACGGCGAGAGAATGGTGCGACTCAACTTGTCTGCTAAAATGTTGGACCGTCCCGGAATGTGCGTCGCTATGAGAAAGCGGTTGGTGGAAATCGCCCATTCCCACACTCTCATGGCCTCTCGACAAAGGGGATAAGACCTGGTTCCTCCCTGTTTGTCGATGTACCAGACTACTGTCATGTTGTCCATCTGGATTGCAATCGTTCCTACAGGAAGAAGGCTCTGTAGTGCTTGCAATGCCAAAAGCACCGCCCTCATCTCTAGGACATTTATATGCAGAGAGGTCTCCGTGCTGTTCCACGTGCCTTGGACTGTCCTGCCCGCACAATGCCCCCCACCCGAGAGGCGTCCGTGGTCACCGTGGTTAGGGGAAGCGACATAGAAAAGGGGCGCCCCTTCTGGAGGTCCGGGGATTGGAGCCACCATAAGAGGGCCTCCTTGCAAACCCTGCTGAGGGGAATTGGGTGGTACAGAGGGAATTGCAGAAAAGACCATTGAACTTGGAGAGTCCATTGCAGGACTCTCATGTTCAGACGCGCCATCGGCAATAGGTTGATGGTAGCCGCCATCGAACCCAAAGCCCTCAGGACCAATTCCGCTGGGGGTGCCTGGGGTAGGAGGATGGCCCGCACATAGAGTCTTAAGGTCCGCACTCTGTCTGGAGTTAAGAGGGCTAGACGCCTGTTTGTGTCCAATCTTGCTCCAATGAAATCTATGGTTTGAGTTGGAGAAAAGGAAGATTTCTCTATGTTGATAGTGATCCCCAGCCGGGCCGCTAGGTGAAGAAAGGAGTTTCTGGCTGCGCAGAGTAGATGCCTTGTGGAGGCGGTCAGGAGCCAGTCATCTAGGTATGGGAAAACCAGAATGCCCTGCAGTCGCAGGTGGGCCGCTATCACCGACAGAACTTTGGTGAACACCCTGGTGGCTGTGGTGAGACCAAAGGGAAGGGCCCTGAATTGGTAATGGCTGGCTCCTAGCTGGAAGCGGAGAAACCTCCTGGATCGTCTGTCCATCAGAATGTGGTAGTACGCATCCTTGAGGTCTATAGAGCACATCCAGTCGTTCTCCCACAGGAGGGGGAGAATGGATTGAAGAGTGACCATCCGGAAATTTTCCTTGGTTACTGACAGGTTCAAAAGGGATAGGTAGAGGATCGGTCTGAAGTCCCCCGTCTTTTTTGGCACCAAGAGGAACCTGGAGTAAAAGCCTGATCCATACTGGTCTGGGGGGACGTGCTGGATGGCTCTTTTTTCTAGCAGCCGCTGGATTTCCGCAGCTGCGGCCTCCCTCTGCTCAGGTGGGACGTCGGGGAGGTGTCTGGGATTGTGAGGGAAATGGGAGAAAGGGATCTGGTAACCTCTGGATATGATGCGAAGCACCCAGCGGACGGTCGTGATGGACTCCCAAGCTGCTAGGTGCCTCGAGAAGCACCCCCCGACTGCCTCCAGAGTGGAGCAGTCGGGTAACCCTTCAAGGCTGTTGTGTAGGCCAGTCAGAGAACGGTTCTCTGGACCCAAAGTTCCTCAGGCCCCCTCTGCCTCTAGGGCGGCGTCCACCCTGACCTCTGCCGCGGAAGGACTGGGGGTCCGGAGTGAAACGGGGTTGTTGCGACTTCCGGAACCACATCTTCTTCTGTCCCTTTTGGTTCTTGGAAAATGTAGTTCAGTGACCTCAGTGAGGAGGTAGCTGAACTAAAAACCCGCTTCCATAATCGATCCATCAACCGAGACTCCTTGTCTGGAGGATGGACCGAGGGACTCTCCTGGGCTAATTCCCTTTTAGTGGCCACCACCACCAACATGGCATCTACAGGGGTTCCCTTACTCCAGTGAGATCTGTCGAAGGGTGGACTAAGTATTTTGTCAGGTCTTTTTGGGACTGGCTCCACAGTGTCCGGCTCCTTCCACACCCTGGTAGTGATCAGATCTACCAGGGGATCAGCTGGAGGGGACACCCAAGAGGTATACGGGCCTACTTCAAACGCCTCCAGGAAAACAGATTCGGAGGTAGTCTTTGCGGCAGACCCCCCCCCTAATCCTGAGCATCTCCATGATGTCTCCAAATGAGACATCCTCTGGGGGTGATCTTGGGGAACCTTCCTCTTCCTCCAAATCTGTGTCCTCGGTCAAGGACTCAGGGGAGTCCAAGTGCCTCCTCTTGCACTTGCGCTTGTGAGGAATCTCCTCTGGGGGGCTGTCCGAGGAGACCTCACCAGCAACGTCATGTTCCAACGGAACGACCTGGGACGTCGCAGCAGGCTGTCCCTGGGACTGGCTGACGGAAGTCGGACCCATCTAAGATGGGGTGCAGGGTGGAGCCGTAGCCAAGGCCGGGGGTCTGGAATCCCTCAACAGAACCCTCTCCACTACGTCAAATGCCGAAGGAGAGCCGCTCTCTCTCGGATCCGAGAGCAGACCCTCACTCGGATCCGACGGGCGGATTGGGGCCGGAGCCGACGCGGTTGGATCCGAAGGTCCAGTATGCTCCGACCTGGGCGGAGCCGAAGGCACACTGAGACCCTCGCGGATCCGAAGAAAAGGGACCCGACAGACTTGAGGGCATTGTCGGCGCTGAAGTACCCGATACTGTCGGCGCCGACACCCCCTGGCTCCGAAAACTCCAAACCTGGGAAGCGGGTCAGAGGAGGAGCAATTGGGGCAAAAAAAGATGTCGAGCCGGAGAAGGGGCAGAGCACTCCCATCTGCAGCTGGGCCTGGAGGAATCTTCTCATCATCCGGTCCAAGTCTGCGTCATTCAGGCTTCGGGTGGATCTGGATGAGGCCACCGAGGCGGGACGGGAGTGCCACCTCGATGGGGGCCGGGCCTCCTCCTCCTCCGGTCCCGGTGAAAAAGAAGGAGACTGGAGCCGAGGGGTGGAAGGCTCGGAAGTCCTGGAGGGAGAAGACCGGTTAGCCGGCGGGGCCAATGAAGTGGCCTCGGCCCGCCGCTTGTGGTGCTTCTCCTTCCGCTTCTCTTTCCTGGACTCCCTATCCTCCTGGCCCGAAGCGGGAGGTTGAGTCCCGGCCAGTGGAAGGGAGGCAGGAGTGGCAGTAGCCGCGGCAGGAGCCACCATGGGAACGGAGGCTGAAGCAGAGTCCGGGGGCAGCAGTCCCGCCAGAACCAGCTTAGTCCACCGGTCCTTAAGTGCCCTGGGGTTGAACGCCGCACATATGGAGCAACCTGACGACAGGTGTCCAACCCCAAGGCACAACATGCACCGAGTGTGGCCATCCACCGGGGATAGCTTATGGCCACACTCGGTACACTTGGAAAAAACAGCTTTTGGGGCCTCCGACATACTGAAAGAAAACACACATGCTAGGCCCCAACACACAGCACACTCCCTAACGCACTAATGAGGGTGGGGAAGGAAAACTATGAAGAAGATTAACAGACAGGTAAAAGGAAACTAATGAGGGACCTGTACACAACACACGCACACTAAAGTTACAATAAAAGGGTAAAATTTTTTCACAAAAAGACGCTAAGCCTGGAACTCGGTGATCGAGTTGCTGGATGAAACCGCGGCAAACTAGATCTGAAGTCAGGTAGGGTTGGCAGGGGATTATGGGTAGGGGGAGGAGCTTGGAGCTCGGATCTATGCTGTTGAAAACTGCCGGCTCGGATCCAATATGGATCCGAAGACCCATAGGTTGATGCACAAATGAAGTTAACTACTTCAGATTACATATTATAAAAAAAAACAACATAGTATTTTCTAAGTTACACCATTTTAGTCAACTGTCCTTCAAAACATTCATATTAGATGTTTATCTACTTTAACATTCTAGATGCAATATTGTACCATAACTCCAAACTCCATTTTAAACCAACAACTATAAATGTCTGCTTAATATGTGTTCAATTAATTGTGAAATGTTTAAATTCTTAATATCTAAATATTGCAATTTTTGTTGCAGTTCTTCTATCCCTCTATTTTTTTAGATCTTCCTTCTGTTGTGTATTTTGTTTTTGTAAAAATTATATTTTCTTCTAAATATACCTCCTTTAACAACTGATTTAAATATGACCCTTCTGATGCCAGGATCAATAATTGTGTCTAAATCGTTTTCCAACGTGTTTAAGAGTTTGTGTGCCACAACAATGACTTTTGGAATTTTAAGAATAAACTGATTAATTTTCTAGTTGAGATATTTTTATTATTTTAATAGGTGAATTAAAATCTAATATACTGGCAAATGGTCCAAATACTTTTAAGTCTGAGTGAGACATATAACATCATATAAAGAACATAAATGAAAAAACTGTAAAATATTTTTAATAAAAAATGTTTATTACAAAACACTATAACATTATTAAATATACAGAAAGTAACATACTATACTGTTGGGAGAAAATTTTTAACATCATCACCTTGTATAATATATGGCACATATTTACCTAAAATTAAATGTTCAAAGGGAGGCTGTAAGTGCCTGCAATACCAAAGTTAAGTCCCAAGGAGGGACTGCTTCCTTCCGAGGGTCTGAGTAAGAAGGTACCCCTCAGAAAGGCCTTGCATAACTTGGAGGAGATCAACGGTCCAAGGCCGCTTCCTACGTGATAGTGAGAGATAGCCACCAACTGAACCTTGACTGTAGAGGAGCTGGCTCCCTGATCGAAGAGTCCTGATAGGAAATCTAACACCTCAGGCAACGGAGCTGTGAAAGGATCTAGATCTCTGTGCTCCACCCAAATAGAAAACGTTTCCATTTGCTATCATAGACCTTTCTGGTGGATGGCTTATGCGCCGCCACCAGAATAGCTTTGACCTGGGAAGAGATACCAGGAGTCCTACCTAACCTTGGAACTGGATCAACCAAGCCGTGAGCTTGAGGCTGTCAGATTGGGGTCGGAAGATCAATAGATGGGTTATGAGATCCGGAATGGGATCCAGAATCCAGGGAGGATTCACTAGGTGAGACCAAAGATACGGGAACCAAGCCTGGTGAGGCCAGAATGGGGCAATGAGGATTATCTTGTTCTGCAACCGACTGGCTTTCTGAAGAAACTTCAACATCAGCGGAAGAGGAGGATAAGCATAAAGGAGACCGGGGGGCCAAGCATGCACCAGAGCGTCTCGTGGGGATTCCCCGGGTGGGGGAATTAGAGCGAAGTAGTCGTTGCATTTGAAGGAGAGGCTTAAAGATCGCAACAAGGTTGACCCCAAGTGGAGAATATCTGCTTCGCTACTTTTGGGTTCAGAGACCACTCGTACGGCGAGAGAATGGTGCGACTCAACTTGTCTGCTAAAATGTTGGACCGTCCCGGAATGTGCGTCGCTATGAGAAAGCGGTTGGTAGAAATCGCCCATTCCCACACTCTCATGGCCTCTCGACAAAGGGGATAAGACCTGGTTCCTCCCTGTTTGTCGATGTACCAGACTACTGTCATGTTGTCCATCTGGATTGCAATCGTTCCTACAGGAAGAAGGCTCTGTAGTGCTTGCAACGCCAAAAGCACCGCCCTCATCTCTAGGACATTTATATGCAGAGAGGTCTCCGTGCTGTTCCACGTGCCTTGGACTGTCCTGCCCGCACAATGCCCCCCCACCCGAGGCGAGAGGCGTCCGTGGTCACCGTGGTTAGGGGAAGCGACATAGAAAAGGGGCGCCCCTTCTGGAGGTCCGGGGATTGGAGCCACCATAAGAGGGCCTCCTTGCAAACCCTGCTGAGGGTGGGTGGTACAGAGGAATTGCAGAAAAGACCATTGAACTTGGAGAGTCCATTGCAGGACTCATGTTCAGACGCGCCATCGGCAATAGGTTGATGGTGGCCGCCATCGAACCCAAAGCCCTCAGGACCAGTTCCGCGGGGGTGCCTGGGGTAGGAGGATGGCCCGCAGATGGAGTCTTAAGGTCCGCATTCTGTCTGGAGTTAAGAGGGCTAGACGCCTGTTTGTGTCCAATCTTGCTCCAATGAAATCTATGGTTTGAGTTGGAGAAAAGGAAGATTTCTCTATGTTGATAGTGATCCCCAGCCGGGCCGCTAGGTGAAGAAAGGAGTTTCTGGCTGCGCAGAGTAGATGCCTTGTGGAGGCGGTCAGGAGCCAGTCATCTAGGTATGGGAAAACCAGAATGCCCTGCAGTCGCAGGTGGGCCGCTATCACCGACAGAACTTTGGTGAACACCCTGGTGGCTGTGGTGAGACCAAAGGGAAGGGCCCTGAATTGGTAATGGCTGGCTCCTAGCCGGAAGCGGAGAAACCTCCTGGATCGTCTGTCCATCAGAATGTGGTAGTACGCATCCTTGAGGTCTATAGAGCACATCCAGTCGTTCTCCCACAGGAGGGGGAGAATGGATTGAAGAGTGACCATCCGGAAATTTTCCTTGGTTACTGACAGGTTCAAAAGGGATAGGTAGAGGATCGGTCTGAAGTCCCCCGTCTTTTTTGGCACCAAGAGGAACCTGGAGTAAAAGCCTGATCCATACTGGTCTGGGGGGACGTGCTGGATGGCTCTTTTTTCTAGCAGCCGCTGGATTTCCGCAGCTGCGGCCTCCCTCTGCTCAGGTGGGACGTCGGGGAGGTGTCTGGGATTGCGAGGGAAATGGGAGAAAGGGATCTGGTAACCTCTGGATATGATGCGAAGCACCCAGCGGACGGTCGTGATGGACTCCCAAGCTGCTAGGTGCCTCGAGAAGCACCCCCCGACTGCCTCCAGAGTGGAGCAGTCGGGTAACTCTCAAGGCTGTTGTGTAGGCCAGTCAGAGAACGGTTCTCTGGACCCAAAGTTCCTCAGGCCCCCTCTGCCTCTAGGGCGGCGTCCACCCTGACCTCTGCCGCGGAAGGACTGGGGGTCCGGAGTGAAACGGGGTTGTTGCGACTTCCGGAACCACATCTTCTTCTGTCCCTTTTGGTTCTTGGAAAATGTAGTTCAGTGACCTCAGTGAGGAGGTAGCTGAACTAAAAACCCGCTTCCATAATCGATCCATCAACCGAGACTCCTTGTCTGGAGGATGGACCGAGGGACTCTCCTGGGCTAATTCCCTTTTAGTGGCCACCACCACCAACATGGCATCTACAGGGGTTCCCTTACTCCAGTGAGATCTGTCGAAGGGTGGACTAAGTATTTTGTCAGGTCTTTTTGGGACTGGCTCCACAGTGTCCGGCTCCTTCCACACCCTGGTAGTGATCAGATCTACCAGGGGATCAGCTGGAGGGGACACCCAAGAGGTATACGGGCCTACTTCAAACGCCTCCAGGAAAACAGATTCGGAGGTAGTCTTTGCGGCAGACCCCCCCCCTAATCCTGAGCATCTCCATGATGTCTCCAAATGAGACATCCTCTGGGGGTGATCTTGGGGAACCTTCCTCTTCCTCCAAATCTGTGTCCTCGGTCAAGGACTCAGGGGAGTCCAAGTGCCTCCTCTTGCACTTGCGCTTGTGAGGAATCTCCTCTGGGGGGCTGTCCGAGGAGACCTCACCAGCAACGTCATGTTCCAACGGAACGACCTGGGATGTCGCAGCAGGCTGTCCCTGGGACTGGCTGACGGAAGTCGGACCCATCTAAGATGGGGTGCAGGGTGGAGCCGTAGCCAAGGCCGGGGGTCTGGAATCCCTCAACAGAACCCTCTCCACTACGTCGAATGCCGAAGATTGAACAGTAGTTTTATGTTTGGGTTTAGCTCTTCTTGGAGTTCATGTAGGACGCAGCCCGGGACACCATCTGGTCCCATTGATGCTGTGTTTTTTGCTTTGGAGAGGGCGACTCTTACCTGAGCATCTGAGATGTCAGGGGGGGCAGCACTCTGTTGGGATAGATATTTGCCCTTTTGGTGGGGAGAAGTCTGCACTGAACCTGTCAGCTAGGATGTTGGCAATGTCTGTGGGCTCAGTGTATTTTTTGTCATTTTGGACTAATTCTGAGCATATCTGGGAATTCCCACCCAGGTTCCTAACACAACTAAAGAAAGCCTTGTGATTATCCTTAGTGTCCTGTGCAATTTTTCTCTCGAAGCTGGCCTTAGACGATTTTATGAGTGCCCGTAGTTTTTTGCTAATAATGATCAGAGATGCCTTCCCTTTTTGGGATTTTGCTCTATCATGTAGTAGCTTCCTCCTTCTATTGTATAGTTTGTTTATGGCTGGGGTCCACCAGACAGGACGTCTGCCTTTGGAGGATTGGGTCTTGGTTTTATTTGGGATTGCATGATCCATGCATTCCTGAACGTGTTCATAGAATGCGTTTATAAAGGATTCTGCGGTCTGGGCCGTATTTTCCACAGGCCGGGGCTTTGAAGGATTTAAGCCTCGGTTTTGAGGCGTGTGAAATTGCTTTAGAGAAGTTTTTCACTGTGGTTTTCTGGGCAGGGGGAGGGGTCGGGATGTGAATATCCAGTGAGATTAGTTTATGGTCTGATCTTACCAGTGAGGGATACACTTCTGGTCTGGAGCATAGTGTCCCCATGTTGGTGATGATCAGGTCCAGTATGTTTTCCCCTCTTGTGGGAGTGGTAACAAGTTGTTCCATAGCATTTGAGTTTATAAATTCTAGGAACCTTTGGGCTAGGGTGTTGGAGCTAGAGTAATGCTCCTAGTCTATGTTTGGGTAGTTGAAGTCGCCCAATATAATGGTGTTTGGGGAGACCTTTATATTTTCCAGTATTCTCAGGAAGGCCAAGTGGGGTTCCTGTGTTTGGGAGGGTGGTCTGTAGCAGGCTATAAACTGGAAGGCAGTTTTACCCACAGTTAGTTGCACATGGATAGTCTCTGATGCTTCGTGCTGTGCCACCAACCTGGAGGTGTGGGTATCTTTGACGAATATTGATACTCCCCCTCCTTTTGTGGTTCGGTCCAAGTTTTGGGGCCGAAAAGCATGGTATGAGGTATAACCTGGTAGTGCTGGGGTGCTCTCGGGAGCCTTGAACCAGGTTTCTGTTACTGCACAGATATCGATGTTCTCCATGCTAAGGAGAGTTTCGTGCGTGCATCTTGAGGTTTAGACTTCTGGCATTGAGTAGCATTACTCTTAGTTTCTTATCCCTTGTGATACCTATGGAGGTGGGTTTGTCTTTTGAGCCTTGCCTAAAAAAGGCACTATGGGGGTAGCAAGAGCCTTTGCCAATATCCGAAAGCCCAGGGGTGACAGCTGCAAGCCGTCCCTAGCGAAGCATCGTGGCTTGTCGAGCATGTCATCCCAGGCTGACAGGCATTGTATCCCCTTTGAATGACACCAACACTTAAGCCAACTGTTGAAATTGATCATCTTGTCTTCATATTGTGGCATCATTCTTGGTGAGGGTAAGATGCTACTCAAGGTCAGGGTCATACCGGCCTGGGCTACATGCTCAGAGAGTTCCTCTATGTCTCTTTTCATGTAGTCCAGGGAGGTACGTCTCAGGTCATTCACACCAGCATGGACAATGACTGAGTCATATTTGTACTTGCCTTGGAGTGACCTGAGTGCTTGTGTTATGTGGCGGATCCTAGCACCCGACAGGCAGCTCACCGTGACCTTCTCCTTGTTCAGCCTGGTGAGCGGGACGTCAGTGTGCCTGACGATAGAGTCACCTATTACAAGTGTATCAGGTGTGTTGTTTAGCCTTAAGGGCTGTGACTGTTCGGCACACTGGCTTTGTGAGCTATGTGTTGCATGTGTTTTGTTTTGGGGTAGCGGTTGCTTGGGTGTCTGCTTTGGAGGTCTCTGCTGCTTAGGCAGATATTTATTTAGAGCCTCCGAGTATGTTTTTGTGTGTTTATGTGTTTGGTTTGTTGTCGTGGTAGGTCTATGTGAGACTGGAATTGTAGTGAGTGTGGTTTCCTTCTCCTCCTGACTGGTTACGCCAGTACTGAGTTGAGAGAGCTTAGCCTCCAGTTTGGCTATATGGTTGCATCTCTCATGTGTTGGAATTTGTTGGGAGGAGGAGAGGGTTGTCTGTGTACATGAGGCAGTTGTAACATTGCCTCAAGATTCCCAGATTCACCAGCTGGACCGGAGAGGAGATTGACAACTGACCTTTGGACATGCTAGAATAGTATTGGGAATTCCTTTATAATTGAAAAAAGGGCCAATGGGGAACAAGGTACTCAAGGGGAGTTTGTGAGGGTGTAGTGCTTTTAATTTCTTAGAGCTGACTTATATAATTGCTTTAGTGAGCAAGTGCCAGGTAACTTAAATGCAATGTGTTACAGGTAACTTAAATGCAAAAACGACAAACAGTAACTTTTTTCAAGTGAAACAAGGAAATAAGTACAGTAAGCAATGCAGATATCACTAGGGATCCACAGAAGTGCTAAAAGGCCATGTTTTAGGTGGAATTAGCATTTCAGGGAAATAAACAAACAACAAGCATACAAATAAAGCTAGAGGAATATCTGGGGAACATTCCTCTACTCGGTCTGCTATAGATGATAAGGGGTGATCTATGCCTGGCTTAAAAGGCATGCGCAAACCTCACACTTACAAATCACCTACATACAAATACAAGGTCTAGGGATCTGAAGTTTGTCTGTGACTTAAACAGGACATGCTGGAGAGACAAACATGTGTCCCATACACTGACCCTCCTATGGAACAGGATTCCTATCCATATGAAGCTGAGTTTGTCTACTACCCAGTTTTAAATGCAACCTAGACCAGTAGATGTGGAATCGGAAATTTAAACCAGGCCTGGCATCCATGTTCCTTATGAACAGAGGTGGCTTACAATTGTCTGGAACTTAATGTCCTATTTGGATACAGGACATCATTATTCTTTTGGGAAAACTTGGCTAAGCTTAGAAAGGTCCCCCCCCCCCAGGTCATTAGCCTAGTAACAATCTATGAATCTATGCAAATTGGTTTCTCTGCTTGCACTCCTTTCTTTCAGATATAATTCATAGGTTCATAGGTTAGTACTAAGCTAACTGCCCTTGTGAGCCATTTTGAGCCTAGCCAATTATCCCTTGTGAGACTCAAACCCTGCACCTTGTGTTTGTAAGGCAAACTCCTTAACCATTAGGCCACCCTCCAAACCCCTATACCTCTATTCATAACCTATACTTTTCAATCTCTTCACACTAGCAACACTTCCTCTATGTTTTATCAAGAAAGTTGCCAGATCTGAAGAATATATCATTCTATCTCCTTTTGTTATAATCTGGTGTAATTTAGTTTAAAGATCTATAAACCTTATTAGTTTGAAAGCCATAGTTTCCCTCTGTTTCTACCAAAGAATGTCTGTTATTTCCCTTACACAGTTGTTCCCAAAGCCTCAGCTCCTTAATCCCTTTTATATCCATTCTCTGACTATACCATTATCTCTTACTGTCTTTCTGACTCCACTGCTATAGCCAACATTTCTTGCATCCATCCTTTCAGCTCCGTTTGTTGTAAAATGTTCCCTGTCAAGTTGCATATCAGATTGTTTCCATCCTCTCTCCAAAACAACCACATGCTAAGATACCAAGTTTTACCAGGTAACCCTACTTGCCTTAATAACATTTCCTTCCAATTTCTTTGAAACTATATGAATCCATCTCAGTTGTGAGGCAATATAACAATCTTGTAAATATGAAACCTCAGTCTCCCATACTGCAGATGCACAACTAACTTCTCCCAAACTACTTACTCTTGTGTGCTTACCTTCCCAAATAAACTTTACCACCTTATTTATTACTTCCCAGTACTTATCCTCATGGATTTCTACAAAAAATGTGTGCTAAACATACTAATAAGGGGGCCAAAAACATTTTAACAGATTGCACTTTATTGGCTTAAATCCATCAACATTTGTCATTTACTGACCTTCTGAATGATCTTATCTTTCATTCCTCCCATCAATTCCGGACAGATATAGGAACTAAACTGGTTACCCAACCCCCTAATTATTTGACTTGGTATTCCCCACAGATATGGATAAGACTGAACCAAGCCATGACCAGGTTGATAGTTGTCAAAGCTACTGTATTAATATAAATTTTGCAGCCATAAGAGATAAAATAAAAATCTGGTTTCTAAACAAGCTAATGGGCATCCTGTTTGGTGTTAAGTTTTAGCATATAAGGTGATATCCCTAGCAAAAAAGAAATTTTACCTAAGCACCTGAAAAATCATAACCTTGAATGAGGCATGCATATCCTATTCAAAGTAGCTAGACGTTCAAGGTACAACATGAACAAGACTAGTGAGATGTGGGACACTCTTGGCTGGCACCTCGAGTCAGTTAAAATAACTCTGATAATCCACCACTTATACAAAAATTCTTCAGATAAAGCTAAAATATGTCATAAAACGAGCTCATATAATCCCTCTGTAAAACTTAATTTCTTCATTACATCTTTTAGGTAATGCCATCAGACAGTGTCAAAGCATTTTCTGCATCTACACCTAAAACTAAGACAAGATTACAGTGGATATAAAAAGTGTACACACCCCTGTTAAAATGACAGTTTTTTCAGATATAAAAAAATTAGACCACAATAAATCATTTCAAAACTTTTCCCACCTTTAATGTGGCCTATAACTTGTACAATTCAATTGAAATACAAACAAATCTGTTAGGGGAAAAATAAAAAAAAATAAAAATAAAAAAAGTACAATACGCTGGTTGGATAAGTTGGCACAACCATAAACTAATACCTTGTTGGAGCACCTTTTGATTTAATTACAGTATTCAGTCTTCTTGGGTACACACCTGCCATCAATTAAAGAGACTCTGATTAACCCCAAATAAAGTTTAGCTGTCCTAGTAGGACTTTCCTGACATTTACTTAGTTGCCTGCTACAACAAAAGCCATGGTTCGCAGAGAGCTTACAAAGTGTCAAAGGGATCTCACTGTTGAAAGGTATCAGTCAGGAGAAGGGTACAAAAAAATTTCTACAGCACTGGATATACCATGGAATGCAGTGAAGACAGTCATCAAAAAGTGGAGAAAATATGGGACAACAGTGATATTGCAAAGAACTGGACGTCCCTCCAAAATTGATGAAAAGACAAGACGAAAACTGTTCAGGGAGGCTACCAACACACCTACAGCAACACTGAAGGAGCTGCAGAAATTTCTGGCAAGTGCTGATTGTGTACTACAAAGTGACAACAATCTCCCATATTCTCCATATATTTGGACTATGTGGTAGGGTTGCAAGATGGAAACCTTTTCTTACAAATAAAAAAATCCAGGCCCAGCTAAAATGTGCAAAACAATATATCAAGTCTCCCAAAAGCATGTGGGAAAATGTGTTATGGTCTGATGACACAAAGTTTGAACTTTTTGGCCACGATTCCAAAAGGTACATTTGGCGCAAAAACAACACTTTGCATCACCAAAAGAACACCATCCCCACAGTGAAGCATGGTGGTGACAGTATCATGCTTTGGGGTTGCTTTTCTTCAGCTGGAACGGGAGCTTTAGTCAAGGTGGAGGGAATTATGAACAGTTAAAAATACCAGTCACATTTGGCCCAAAACCTTCAGGCGTCTGCTAGAAAGCTGAAGACGAAGAGGAATTTCACCTTTCAACACGACAATGACCCCAAGCATACATCCAAATCAACAAAAGAATGGCTTCAACAGAAGAAAGTTAAAGTTTTGGAATGGCCCAGCCAGAGCCCAGACCTAAATCCAATAGAAAATCTGTGGGGTGACCTGAAGAGGGCTGTGCACAAGAGATGCCTTCCCAATGGGACAGATCTGGAGCGCTTTTGCAAGGAAGAGTGGGCAAATATTGCCAAGTCAAGATGTGCCATGCTAATAGACTCCTACCCAAGAATACTGAATGTTGTAATTTAAATCCAAAGGTGCTTCAACAAAGTATTAGTTTAAGAGTGTGCACACTTGTAAAACCAGCTTACTGTGCGTTTTTTATTTTTTTATATTTTTCCCCTAACAGATTTCTTTTCAATTGAATTGTACAGGTTATAGGTCACATTAAAGGTGAGAAAAGTTTTTAAATGATTTACTGTGGTCTCATTTTTTATATCACAAAAACCTGGCATTTTAACAGTGGTGTGTACACTTTTTATATCCACTGTATGTTTCTACTGCCTCACCCAAAAGCACAGTTGTTTAACTGTAAAAAGGTGTTACATTATCAAAAGTATGTCCCCAGCAATAAAACCATACTAATCAAGAACTACTAAACCTGGCATCAAGTTGAGATATTCTTGCTGTTAATGTCCTCAAACATTTTGCAGTTATGGTTCAGCATATAGACTGGTTTATTTGAAGATGGGTTTATGGTCTTTTTGCTTTATATTAAAATTACCGAGATTACTGCTTCCATGACGGTGAGACCCCTCTAACCTTAAGAACTGTGTTAAACAGACATTCCAAGCTCTGTTATTTTCTGACTTCATATTAAGCAAATCTCTGCCATACCCATTCTTCACCAGGTGCTTTCCCTGAGTGTTGTTTAACAAGCTGATTTTATTTTTATTTACATGTTTTTTATCCTCATTCCAGACAACAATCACGACTTCCCCTAACGAGATACAGCCACTTCTATCCCCATACTAGGGCCATACCAGTACAATATGGACAAGTCAGTCACAACAGGCCATCCATCATCCAAGGCAGCCATGAGTATGCATTTATCCTCTACACCATGTCCTTCCTTTCCATTCCCACAGGGGCACTCTTCTACCCTCAGCCAAGTAAGTCTGGTTTGTCCCTCCCCAGAGTGGGGCTATATACCACTTAATCTTTATTGCCCTTGGGTGGACAACTGCATGGTACCCCACCCCCAAAAAGGAGCTTCAAATAATCTAAGATGTCAGCAATGGAGGCATTGCAGTGATATTCATAGGTTGGTACTAGGCTATCGGCCCTAAGGCCTATACAAGCCTAGCCATAACAATTCCCTGGCTATTTCTTCCCACAATATTTACTTCCTGGACCCCGGTCTAGTAGGGCGACTGACGTGATCCCCGGGGTGAATTTCCTTTCTCCCATCCAATCGTCAAGGTTCCTTTTGAAGAGGGCCAAAAAGGCGCTCTGCTTGACATGCATGGGCAGTCTATTCCAGAGTCTGGGGAGTCTCTGGATCAAGAACCTATCCCTCCAGCATGTTTTGTTTATTGTGATGACAAGGTTTAGATCCCTGGAGCGTGTGGCTCTGATGAATTGGGATTTCTTTAAGTGCAGCATGTCCAACAGCTCTGGGTTTGACATGGCCTTGTGTGTTAAGCAGAGATCGCCTCTGAGTAGACAATATGCGACAGAGTATAGCTGGAGTTTTTTAAGGCAGTCAGCATAGAGCATCTGCTTTAGGCCTGTGATTCTTTTAGTGAGGTATTTCTGCAGCCTTTCCAGTTGTTGCAGGTGTCTTGAGAGGTACATACCAAATGGGGCATTGTATTCTATAATGGGTCTAATGAGGGATGAGTATAGTGGGACTATGACCTCCTTTTTTCTGGATGAAAAGCCCTTAGTAATGAGGTGTGCCACATAGAAGGATTTCCTGACTGTTGTGGCGATGTGGTTATCGAAGGTGAAACCACTGTCCACCTGTGTCCCCAAGTCTCTTATCACACTTTCGGTGTTTAGTGTACTGCCACCTACGTGGTAATTCACGAGTACATGTTTTTTTTCCAAAGGGGATAACTATACATTTCTTGGCATTGAGCTTGAGCCCATGGTTCTGGCGCAAAGCATCTGTTTCTGTAAGGCCCTTTTGTAGAGTATCCACATCATTTGGAGATTCAATAATGGCTCCCAATTTGCAGTCATCTGCGAACTTTGTTAGCCAGAGTCCCTTAGTATTGGCCTGTAATTCAGCGAAGTAGATGCCAAACAAGAGTGGTCCCAGGACTGAACCCTGAGGTACTCCACTTGTCACTTGTCTGGAGTTGGATTTGGAGTCAGCTACTTTTACAGTGTGGGTTCTATCAGTAAGCCAGTTGGCAACCCATCGAGTGAAGTAGGGATTAATGCCCAGCTTAGTAAGTTTATCTATGATTCCAGAGTGGGGGATGGTGTCAAAGGCCTTGGTGAGATCCAGATAGGCTGTGTGGACTGCCTTACCCTCGTCCACAGCTCTGGAGACTGATTCGAAGAAGTCACTAAGGTTCAGGAGACAAGACTGGCCCTTCACAAACCCAAACTAGGTGAGGTCCAGCGTTTGAAGGTTGCCAGTGTCTTTGTTTATAACTTCCATGATAATACGCTCCATGGCCTTGCAGATCAGGCTCATCAGACTGATGGGGCAGTAGTTCCCGGGATCCAAGGTGGATCCCCCCTTGTGGATTGGGATAACTGTAGCTGTGCACCACTCAGTGGGCACAAAGCCTGAGGTGAGCATATGATTAAACATGACACTTAGGTGAGGTGCCAGTTCATTTTGTAGTTCATGTAGTACACAGCCCAGGATGTCATCTGATCCCATGGATGCTGGATTCTTAGCTTTGGAGAGTGCGTTTACCTGTGTGGACATTACTGGAATTTGGCAATCTTCCGGTATTGAGATGGGCCATTTAGGGGGTGACAGGGGGGTGAAGTTGGCAATGAATCGATCTGCCAGAAATTTGGCAATATCCTTGGGATCAGTATATTTAATGCCATTCTGTTGTAGCTCAGAACATATCTGAGCATTGCCATTTACATTCTTGACATAGTTATAGAATGCCTTGTGGTTGTCTTTGGAATCATTGGCAATTTTATTTTCGTAACTAGCTTTGGAGGATTTTATGAGGGATCACAGCTTCTTAGTGAGGCTGGTAAGGGAGTTTTTTGCATCCTGGGATTTTCCTACAACAGTTTCTTCCTTTTGTTGTAAAGTTTGTTTATGGCAGGGGACCACCAGATTGGCTTCATTGTTTTGGAGGAGAGCATCTTGGCTCTATTTGGGATGGCAAGATTCATGCATGAGTGGATGTGCTCATACAGTGCCTTAGTGTAGGACTCAGAAGTTGAACTTTCAGTTCCCATCTGCATGGGTGTCATGAAGTTTGTCACTTCTGACTTGAGTAGCATGAAGTTGGCTTTGGAGAAGTTTTTTATGGAGGTTTCCTTATTGGGGGTGGGGGTGGAATGTGGATGTTAAGGGTGATTAGTTTATGGTCTGACCTGACCAACGAGGGGGTGACCATAGGTGTGGAGCATCGATTTCCCATGTTGTTAATGACCAGGTCTAATATATTGGAGCCCCTGGTGGGACAATGGATTAGTTGATCTAGGGCGTTGGAATTTATGAATTCCAAGAACCTTCGGGCAAAGGTGTTAGTACACGAGTAGTTTTCCCAGTTAATGGCAGGGTAGTTGAAGTCACCCAGTATGTGGGTGTTTGGTTGTATCTTAATATTTTCAGTATGTTTAGAAAGGTGTAGTGAGAACTTTGGGGCATGGTGGGGGATCTGTAGCAAGCTACAATTTGGATTGCAGTCTTACCTAGTGTTAGTTGCACCTGGAGAATTTCAGACACATTGTATTGGGCAACTAGCCTGGTGGTGTGAATATCCTTGGTGAATATGGACGCTCCTCCACCTTTAGTGTTTTGATCCTGGTTTGGTGGCCGAAAAGTGTGTTAAGAGTTGTAGCCTGGTATTGCAGGGGTGCTCTCTGGAGCCTTGAACCAATTCTCAGTTACTGCACAGATATCGATGTTCTCCATTTTTAGGAGTGCCTTGAGAGAGTGCATTTTGAGGTTTAGACTTCTAGCATTGAGTACCATTACCTTCAGATTTTGTATGCTTGTACCAGTTATGGTGGTGGTTTTGTCCTTTGAACTTTGCCTGAAAAAGGCACTGTAGGGGTGGCAAGAGCCTTAACCAATAACCTGAATCCCAGGGGAGACAGGTGCAGACCATCTCTGGCAAAGCATCATGGTCTGTCGATCATGTCATCCCAAACAAACAGATACTGAATCCCCTTTGAATGACGCCAGAAGATTAGACAAATTTTGAAGTCAATCATTTTGTACTTATATTGTGGCATCATTCTGGGCGAAGGCAGGATGCTAGTCAGGGCTAGGGTCATACCTGCCTGGGCCACATGATCCGAGTAACTAACCTTCTAACAAAGAAAGACAGGGTGGGGAGGAAGGGGTAGAATACTGATTTTAATAAATTTCACAAAGGATTTTTTAGTCGCTGTGCCTTTGAAGTTAAACAGATATACACAAAAGAATGGATATCTAGGTTAAAATGCTGCTTTTCATGCTAGAAAAAAAAAATTAAGAATTACACTGCTGGTCCACTAACAGAAGGCACAACAATGAAACAGTGACATGATGAACCTGGACCAACACAGATTATACAATTACTCAAGCTTGCAGGAGCCCTTCATCAGGGGGTATTACATTACTAAGCTACTGGTTTTAGAAACGGTGCTTAAATATCCACTTATGCTTAGAAAGAGAAGTACAGCATTCATGTCTTCCTGGCTAAGAAATATAACTGAAAAATGCCAGTGTGAGAAACAGAAAAAAATGTACAATTGTCAGACAAGTATACCTCAGAGACAGACACTGTGTGTGTACACGTCTGAGCCTGAAAATTCAGAAGACTAAGTCATGGTCAAAGTTCTGCATGTTACATTGGAGTCTGTGTTCATCTAGCAGGTAAGATAACAACTGAACAGACTACTCTGACACTTAATGCAAAAATAAATCACAATACAATAAATGCATAGGGAAGTCAGTTAAATCCAGAAAAGAAAAACAAAACGTTAAAATTTGTTACTTTGTCTAAACAACCTTGAGAATGTAAATTTGAAAGAAAGTCCAGTTCACAGTAAAGCGATATGTTCTGAAAAAGGCACAGTCTAGCAAGACAGTAAGATACTAGGTTTGAAAATGTATGGCTGTTGTGCATATTTAATGCACTAAACAGACAGTGGTTTAGCTAACTGACATTTTATTTGCAATGAGATAACAAAAATAACTGCTTCATTTTTCATGTTATGCAGCTTACAAAGCATATGGCAAATTACGTTTTTATCCATGACTAACAACTCTTGACAAAAAGATGCCAGCTAGCCCAAAAACAAGTAACTGCAAAACCTATGCTAGTCCTATAAAAGGTACTGCATCAGATCTGTGTTCCAGTGTTTTTGTCTTTGCTGTTCCCTCTAGATTTTTTGCCTCCATCCTCCGGGTTAGCCTGTACATCATCTGCTGGTTTTGTACAGGGATCTAGATATTCACTGAAAAATATCTTCAGAGTATGACTCCTTATGTAACCAGACTTGTATTTCTAATAAAAACAGTGGAATATGTTTGTCCTTAAACAGCTATCGTTCATTCTTATTTCAAGATCTGCTGCATACCTTTGCTATTTTCATCACAGAGAGACTGAATAGTCTCCTGAACATGACTTACTGTGCATGTTGACATGCAACTGTTTGCTCTAATAACTGTCTGTAGTAATACAAATTCTTTTTCACCTAACCTGTCCAATACACAATATTCTCTGGCAGATCTCTGTGCAGCCAAAGCATGCATATTTGATCTGGTACTGACAGGAATTAAGAGAAAAAGCAGCATAGTCAAAGTTTAGACTTTTATATAAATGTCAAGTCTGTTATGTGGAGCACTATACAGTCTGCCTACTCTTTTGAAAGCAGAAAGCTTCAGTCTCTGAAGTCTGGTAATTAGTAGTACTTAATTCCCATCTAGAAGAGGAGAGAGAGAGTCTGCCCATTAAATCTATTTTGAACTCATCATCTTACAATACTCTTTATTAAGGAAGGTTATTCTCATTAAGACCAATCAAAAATGTTTTTCCATTAAACTAAGTTTCTCTAAAAATTACCTCCTATAAAAGGAACCCACTGATTGACAGAACACACCATGTTAATGCGAGACAGTGCTCAGTAAGAACTGCATATGAATCATTTAAAATTCCACTTTTTCTTTAGAAAAAAGAAGAGAATGTGCTAATTTGTTTTCTTTTCTTCTCTGAGGATAACAAAGGAGGGATTCAGGTGAATAGATTTATCCTGGGACCTACACAGTACCTGTATCTACAACAGGGAAGCCTGTGAAGAGGACTGTGCTTAGTGTTAAAATATGAAAACCTTTTACATTGGCAAAACCAAAAGGCCTTTGAGACGGCATATTTATGAGCATTATTATGACACAGGAAATGCCAATATTAAGAACGCCCTTTGCAAACACACTTTAGTTTGCCCCAACAATAAGAGTTTTTATTTCTTTGTAGTAGAAATGTTGTACCTAATCCAAGAGGGGGCCATGGTAATATAAGATTTGAATGTTTGGTATCTACTTCTCAGAAGTACAGGCTAACACAGAAGGTCTTTGGCTAACAAAGTTCGCAGATGACTGCAAACTAGGAGCCATAATCGAAACTCCTAACAATGTGGACATCCAACAAAAAGGCCTCACTGAGACAGATGCCTGGTGTCAAAGCCATGGCCTCCACCTCAGTGCCAAAAAGTGTATTGTCAACCCTTTTGGTAAAAACTCTGTACCCATGAACTACCACATAGGTGATAGTCTACTTAACATCGAAAGTGTGATAAGAGACCTTGGGACACAGGTGGACAGTAGTCTCTCCTTTGATAATCACAACACCACAGTAGTCAGGAAATCCTTCTACGTGACACAACTTATCACAAAAGGTTTCTCATCCAGGAAAAAAGAGGTCATTGTTCCCCTCTACTCGTCACCCATTAGGCCCATTTTAGAGTACAATGCTCCTTTTGGTATGTACCTCACAAGACATCAACAACTAGAAAGGCTGCAGAAATACCTCACAAAGAAGATTACCAGCCTCAAACAGATGCCCTATGCAGACCATCTCAAAAAACTCCAGCTTTACTCCGCATATAGGTTCATAGGTAGGTACTAGGCTATCGGCCCAAGGCCTACGTAAGCCTAGCCAGCAAGGTACCATAGCTTACGCCACCCAAGAAAGTCATCTTCCTGTGCCACTGTCCAGCAGAGAGACAGAAGTTATCCCCGGGGTGTATTTCCTATTTCCCATCCACTCATCCAGATTTTTCTTGAGGAGTGCTAATGAACTTTGCTTGACATAGATGGGTAGTTTGTTCCAAAGAACAGGAAGTCTCTGGGACAGGAATTGATCCCTCCAGCGTGTCCTGTTTATTGTGGTGATAAGGTTTAGGTCCCTAGAGTGTGTAGCTTGGAGGAATTGGGATTTCTTTAGGTGTAGCATGTCCAACAGCTCTGGGTTTGACATAGCTTTATATGTTAGGCAAAGATCACCTCGGGAGTAGGTGATATGCTACGGAGTAAAGCTGGAGTTTTTTGAAGCGGTCAGTGTAGGGCATTTGTTTGAGGCCAGTAATCCTCTTTGTGAGGTACTTATGTGGCCTTTCCAGCTGCTGCAGATGTCTTGTGAGGTACATTCCAAAAGAGGCATTGTACTCCATAATGGGTGTAATGAGTGACGAGTAGAGGGGAACAATGACCTCTTTTTTTCCTGGATGAAAACCCTTTTATGATGAGGTGTGCCACATAGAAGGACTTCCTGACTACTGTGGCGATGTGACTATCAAAGGAGAGACTACTGTCCACCTGGGTCCCAAGGTCTCTTATCACGCATTCGGTGTTAAGTAGATTGCTGCCTATGTGGTAGTTCATGGGTACAGAGTTTTTACCAAAGGGGATGACAATGCACTTTTTGGCATTGAGCTTGAGGCCATGGCTCTGACACCAGGCATCTGTCTCAGTGAGGCCCTTCTGTAGGATGTCCACATCATTTGGGGACTTGACTATGGCTCCTAGTTTGCAGTCATCTGCAAACTTCGTCAGCCAGAGGCCTTGTGTGTTAGCCTGTACTTCAGAAAAGTAGATACCAAACAGGAGAGGTCCCAGGCACTCCACTTGTCACTGCCTTGAGGTCAGATTTGGAGTCTGCAACTCTTACAGTGTAGGTTCTGTCAGTGAGCCAGTTGGCAACCCATCTTCTGACGTAGGGATTTATACCTAGTTTAGTGAGTTTAGCTATAATTCCAGAATGGGGGATGGTGTCGAAAGCCTTGGCGAGGTCAAGATAGGCTGTGTGAACCACCTTACCCTCATCCACGGCTTTGGTGAATGCCTCAAAGTCGTCGATCAGGTACAGGAGGCATGATCGCCTTTCACAAACCAGAACTGGGTGGGATCCAGAGTTTGGAGGTTACCAATGTCTTTGTTTATGAGTTCCATGATGATACGTTCCATGGCCTTGCAGACCAGGCTCGTCAGGCTAATAGGTCGATAGTTCCTGGGATCAGTGGTAGCTCCCCCTTTGTGGAGTGGGATAACTGTTGCTGTGTGCCATTCAGTGGGCACAAAGCCTGATGCGAGGCTATTATTGAACACGGTGCTTAAGTTGGGTGCCAGTTCATTCTGAAGTTCATGTAAAACGCAGCCTGGGATGTTGTCCAGTCCCATGGAAGCTGTGTTTTTGACTTTAGAGAGTGCAGCTTTTACCTGCGTAGTTGTAATTACAGGGACTCTTCATTCTTCCTGTATAAATATGGGCCCTTTAAGGGGTGAGAGGGGGGTAAAGTTAGCACGGAACCGATCTGCCAGGATGTTGGCAATATCAGTTGGTTCTGTAATTTTCGTGCCTTTGTGCTGTAACTCAGAGCAGATCTGGGTGTTGCCATCTAGATTCTTGACATAGCTATACAATGCTTTGTATTTGTCCTTGGATTTAGTGGCGTCATAGCTAGCTTTGGAGAATCTTATAAGGGATCTTAGCTTCTTACAGAGGCTGACCAGGGAGCTCCTCCACTCATGGGATTTTACTCTCTTTTGCAACAGTTTTGCCCATCTGTTGTATATCCTACTTGGAGGCGATCTCTGCCTAACATACAAAGCTATGTCAAACGCAGAGCTGTTGGACATGCTCCACTTAAAGAAATCCCAATCCCTCTGAGCTACATGCTCTAGGGACCTAAACCTTGTCAACACAATAAACTGAACATGATGGAGGGATATATTCCTGTCCCAGAGACTTCCCATACTCTGGAACAAACTACCTATCTATATCAAACAAAGCTACTCATTAGTACTCTTCAAGAAAAATCTTGATGATTGGATCTGAGATAGGAAATTCACCCCGGGGATCACTTTTGTGGCTCTGCTCGACAGGGGCACAGGAAAATCATTTTCTTGGGTGGTGAAAGCCAGGGTACCATTTTGGCTAGGCTTATATAGGCCCTAGGGCCAGCAGCCTAGTACCTACCTATGAACCTATGAATACAGAGAACTGCTATGGCAAATTAGGCTAGATGCATTTCCCCACCCCAGTGTTAATGATATGCTTTGCATCAACAGTGTGTTGAAAATGAGAGCAGTAAAACTATAATTGAGGTATGTCAGCTTGTTGGGTATATATACATTTATTTCCAATGGGCCCAACAGTGACAATCTTTCTACAGAAAAAAAATAGAAGTTATGTTCTTACCATAACGTTCCATGTTCGTTGTCTTCTTCTCGCCTTCTTCTTGCTGGATGGGTTCGGAGCCGACCTCAGCTCCGACTCGGCCACTCTAAAAGCTCGAGAGTTGGTTCCACCGGCTCGAGGCTCCCCTTATATCCCACAATGCTAGGCGAGAGTTACCTCAGATCTCGTTTGTAAGCTAACCCCAGCTTATAAAAGTAACAGAATAACTCTAAACAGAGTCCACCTCTAACAACAGGAAGAAAGAAGGGTGACCTACATCCTGAACCAGGAAATATGCACAACAGCATATGCCTAAGAAAGAGGTGGTAGAAAGAGAGGTCACAATCACAACTCCTCTAGGTCTGTCCAGGCCAGGGGAAGGAGGGTGGACGCAAGAAGAAGCGAGAAGAAGACAACTAACATGGAACGTTATGGTAAGAACATAACTTCTATATGTTAAGTTCTCTATCTCCCCTTCATTCTTCGTGCATGGGACCGGCTCCCTAGCACCTTGTCCCGGGTGGCCTAACGGAACAGACTCCTGAGAACAGTGGAACCAAAGTTAGCTCTATGCCTAGAAGCTAAGTCCAACTTATAATGAGAAATGAAAGTGTGAGGAGTAGCCCAAGTAGCCGCTGCACAAATGGTGTCAATAGGCAGTCTGTCTTGGAAGGCTAAAGAAGTAGCCAAAGCTCTGGTGGAATGGGCCTTAGGTTTATTAGGCAGTTTTTGGTGTCTAATTTCATATACAAGGGAAATCAAAGATGTTAGCCATCTGGATAATGATACCTTTGAAACTGAAAGTCCCTTTCTGCTTTCTGCATAGGAGACAAACAGTTGATCAGATTTTCTGAATTGTTTTGTTCTATCCAAGTAGTACCTCAATTGACGATGAACGTCCAGGCAGTGTAATTTTTGTTCAGACCTATTGGAATATTCTGGAAAAAAGACAGGGAGATCAATGCTTTGATTTAGATTTGACGTCGAGACCACCTTAGGCAAAAAGGACGGGTTAGTTCGTAAGGATACTCTGTCCTTATGAAACAAAAGATAAGGAGGTCGACAGCTGAGTGCTTGAAGCTCTGAAACTCTTCTAGCTGAAGTAATAGCTACCAGAAAAAGAGTCTTCCATGATAGCAATTTTAAAGAACAGGAGACTGCAGGTTCGAAAGGGGGAAGAATCAAAGAAGCAAGTACTAAATTTAGGTCCCAAGGAGAAGGAGGATTTCTTATAGGAGGTCTGAGAAGAAAAACTCCTTTCAAAAAGGCTTTGCAAAGCTTGTGGGACATTAAGGCAGATTTAGAAATACCCACATGAAAGTTAGAAATAGCTGCCAATTGAACTTTAAGAGTAGAGGGAGATGAACCTGCATGGAAGAGTTCAGCTAGAAATTCAAGGACTAATTGGATGGAAGCAGTGAAAGGATCTATGTCCTTTCCTTGAGCCCAATATGTGAAGCGTTTCCACTTACTCAAATAAATCTTCCGAGTGGAAGATTTATGGGAAGCTATCAAAATATCTCGAACGGAGTGAGATAATTGAGGAAGCCTGGCTAAGGTTGGAACTGGAGGAACCAAGCAGTGAGGTTCAGAGAGGGAAGGGAGCGATGAAACTGACCCGACTGATGGATCAAAAGATCTGGAACTAGGTCCAGATTCCACGGTCGCTCCAAAAGAAATCGATGTAGAAAGGGGAACCACACCTGTCGAGGCCAGTAAGGAGCAATGAGGATCAATGAGGCCTTCTGAGCGATAGCTTTCTGTATCACTTGAGAGATTAGTGGGAAGGGAGGAAATGCATACAGAAGTCCCCGGGGCCAAACTTGGACTAGAGCGTCTCTGCTGGGTTGGCCTGGTAAAGGGAATAGAGTGAAATATTCTCTGCACTTGCTGTTTTGGGGAGTAGCAAAAAGATCGCAGCAAGGCTGACCCCACTTGAGGAAAATTTCTCTCACAACAGAGTCTTTCAGAGACCACTCGTGAGGCATGAGGATAGCTCTGCTCAACTTGTCCGCAATTTGATTGGACTTCCCGGGGATGTGCGTTGCTATCAGAAACCGCTGAGAAGAAATCGCCCATTGCCACAATCTGAGTGCTTCTCGACACAGGGGGTATGACCTGGTTCCGCCTTGTTTGTTGATGTACCACACTACAGACATATTGTCTGTCTGGATTGCAATCGTTCCCAAGGGAAGAGAGTCTTGAAGGGCTTGCAACGCTAAAAGCACTGCTCTCATCTCCAGAACATTTATGTGCAAGTGGCACTCGTTTGGTTGCCATGTGCCCTGGACCGTCCTGCCCTGATAATGCCCCCCCCACCCGATCAGGGAGGCATCCGTTGTCAGAGTAGCAACCAGAGGAGGTGGAACAAAGGGTCTTCCCAACAAGAGCTGAGGGGAAGACATCCACCACATGAGATGATTTTTGCACGCTTGCGTGATCATAATGGTGTGAGACATTGGAAGTTGCTGGTATGACCATTGAGTAAAGAGCATCCATTGAAGGATCCGCATGTGGAATCTGGCTAATGGAAGCAGAGGTATGGCCGCTGCCATAATTCCCAACACTTTCAGAACTAACCTGGCTTTGATTCTGTTGTTGTTGAAAAGGAGTGAGACCAGTTTGTGAATGTCTGTTATTCTCTGATGTGTTAGTCTCGCAGACATGTTTACTGTGTCTAGATTTGCGCCTATGAAAGTAATAGCACGACAAGGTGACAAAACAGACTTTTCGCAATTTATTGAAATGCCTAACTTTTGACAAATGCGAAAAGTGTAATCCCTGGCCATCAGAAGGAGATGCTTGGTGGGAGCTGTGAGGAGCCAGTCGTCCAAATATGGAAACACCTGGAATCCTTGTCGTCTCAGGTGAGAAGCTACCACTGCCATGCATTTGGTAAACACCCGGGGGGCAGTGGTGAGACCAAAGGGCAGGGCCCTGAACTGAAAATGACTGGTTCCCAGCCTGAAGCGGAGGAATCTTCTGGAGCGTCTGTTCATTTTTATGTGATAGTACGCATCCTGAAGGTCTATAGAGCACATCCAGTTTCCTTTGCCCAATGGATGGAGTAGAAAAATGGACTCAGACGGCAGAAAGGGTCTTGCCATCAGTTTCGCACCTAGTCAAGGTTTCTTTCACTTGAGGACCAAAGAGAGATGATCCATCAAACGGGGAGTTGGTGAAAGACGTCTTGAAGGGGTCCGCAAAATTGCATAGCCGCATCCAGGCATGCCTACGTAAGGCCACACCTGTCCCTGCGGCTCTACTAGCTCCATCAGCCGCGTAAGAAAGAAGGCGCATGGAGGAGTTGGTTATGGAGTTAAGGGTAGCCAGCTGCGTGTTCATCTTATCTTGAAAACCCGCAGCTGTAGGGTCCTTTAACATTTCACTCGCTTCCTTGATCAAGTCCCTTTGAAGACGAGTAAAATGGCATAGGTAGTTCAGCGAAAGCATGGTAAATGTCGCTGACGAGAACATCCGCTTCCCGTACCTGTCCATGGACCTAGATTCCTTGTTAGGTGGATGGACAGGTACTGAAGGATCAGCTAGCTCCTTCTTAGTGGCAGCAGCTACCACCATAGCATCCACAGAAACTCCTTTTGTTAAGAACTGTTTGTCTGCTGGTGCCGTTATGAACTTGGAGGGCCTCCTGGGAGTGGGGTCCACTGAATCAGGAGCCGCCCATGCCTTCTTAGCAACCACCTGCATGAGGGGGTCAAAGGGGGGGGACACCCAGGAGGTGGAAGGGCGAGAGCCAAACACCTCAAGATACACAGATTCGTCCTCCGAAGGGTTGAGGGCTGGCCAATTTCCCCTCTGCTTCAGGATCTCTAGAATGTCTGCAAATGAGACATCTTCAGAAGGGGAACGGGGGGAACCCTCAGAATCATCCAAATCTGTGTCAGACGTGATGGACTCAGGTGAGTCAATGTGTTTCCTCTTACACTTCCTCTTCCGAGGGGGCTCTTCTGCCAAATCAGGAGAGGCCTCGGAAGAGGATGAAATCCCACAGGGGGTTCCTGAGGAGCTGGCTCTCTGCGGTCCGGGATGAGGGAGTGAGTCGACTTGACCTGAGGCACCGTAGAGGGAGGGGAGGACGGAGCCGACTGTGGAGTAGAGCCAGGCTCTAACACACTCCGCATGACCTCGAATGCACCCCTGTCAGGCAAAGCCAGAGGTCCCCGCTCCGAGAAGCTAAGAACCTCCCTCGGCACCGACAGTGATGGCTCCGAGGCCGATGTCAGAGCCGAACTCACCAGCGCCGAAGCACCGAGAGGGAGAGGGGGGTCGGACAAGGGTCCGATGCCACTCACCCCCTCGGAGCCGACGAGGGAAGTCCGGCGCCGAGATTCTTCCAAGGAAGAAATCGGAGCCGAAGACAATTGTATCGGCTCCGACGCTATCACAGTCTCGGTTCCGACGTGACCCGGCCCCGAGCTCAAGAGAGTCGAAGGAGGAATATATTGATGGACCGGGGCAGGCATCGACTGATGAGTCGGGCTCTGAAGCATCTGGGCCAGTGCCTCGGACTTAAGAAGTCGACTCACTACCCTCTGAAGGTCATGATCCGACAGCCTCGATGACCTAGAGGAGTGAGATCTTTGGCTCCGTTCAGACAGCAGGGGAGATCCTGGAGCCGAATGAACGGAGCCAAGAGATGGTGACCTGGACCTCTTCCTAGTTGTCGGCTCCGAAGGTCTCGTTGGAGCCGACACGGGAACTTCTAATACCGCGGCTCCAGCCGGAGCCGAGGGAACCACAGAAACTGTGGAGTGAGACTCATCGGCTCCAGCTGGAGCCGATGTAGACAGAGGTTTAGGAACCTTAGGTCTCGGCTCAGTTGTCGGAGCCGAAGACCTAGATGCCTTAGAGGGCTTCCCTGTAGATACAGAAAGGGAATCCTCTGGCTTGAGTAAGCCCCTTAAAATTAATTTACTTTTTCTTTCCTGCAGGACCCTGGGGCTGAAGCCATGGCACACAGCACAGGAGTCCTGCAGGTGCAAAGGTCCCAGACAGTAGACACAAGAAGTGTGAGCGTCTGTCAGAGACATTTTCTGACAGCACGCATCACACTTCTTGAATCCGGAGACCTTTGCTTCTTTAGACATATCTACAGGTGTAATCACACACACAGTCACAAACACACTAATTACACCCTGTCTAGTTTAAAATATAATAAACCACTAACTAGGTTTTTAAAGAAAAATAACACACACTCTCCACTAGGGAAAGAAAAAAGGCCTGTAGGCCCAAGGGAAGAACTTAAAGTTCTTGAGGGAAAAAAACAGGAATGTTTAAGAAAGGGGATAAGAATTTCTCTAAACTAAGGGAAATACGTAAAAATATTAAAATTAAAGGGGTTTTAATAGACTAAGTACACAAGAAAAGTCACTTACCAAGAACCGGTAGAAAACCAACACCTCGATAGCTGTAGCGGCAAACGAGATCTGAGGTAACTCTCGCCTAGCATTGTGGGATATAAGGGGAGCCTCGAGCCGGTGGAACCAACTCTCGAGCTTTTAGAGTGGCCGAGTCGGAGCCGAGGTCGGCTCCGAACCCATCCAGCAAGAATGAAGGCGAGATAGACAACTTAACATAGTATGTTAAACAATTTTTATTTTAAGGTTTTCATATTTTAACACCAGGTTTTAAATATCAGTCTTCATCCAGCTTGACATTATATATTGACGTTTGGCATCGTAATACCTTACATTCAGAAAGTATTTTACATTTATCTTTTCATCTTAATTATTATGCTTTTAGATATATTTTTGTTTTAAGGGTATGCCTTATGCCATTAAGTAATACAGAGTAGTAGCTGCTCTTGGTTAATTATGTCATATGACTCATTTGAATGTCTTATAAAATCATTGTTTCATTGGTGGTGGTGGAATAGTTCTAATGAAGTCCTGATTACATTAATGGAACGAAAGCGCTAAACTCTCTTTAAGTATTGCATTTATTTTCATTGTGTATGTGTGCTTGTTTACTTTACTAAAACACATTCGGTTTTCAGTACTGGCTGGTTCAGCGTCATTTATACTTGGAGTGGTGCTGCGGGGAGCCTTGGCTTTGTTTGGTTCTTTGTGATTTTCACAGAGCCATTCTCTTTTGGATGGTTCATTGTCTTGATTATGGGTCCAATAGCACTGTCTAAAGTTTAATAAGCACTCCAAACACATTAAACAATGAAGGTAAAAATCTATAGAAGCATTTTTTTTACCATAAGTGTTTTTATAGATAGACTATGCCTGGGAAGATATGCCCTCAAAGTAAATAATTTATCTGATTCTTAATAGTGGACTTCAAAAAAAATGAAAAGAAATAGCCAAAGCATTGATAAATGAATGGAACCCATTTTGGAATGGTGAAAACTGATTTAGGCATGTGACACAGCTACTTACATTGCACACAAATTCTATCAGAAGCAAGCAGTTATGGTGGCATAAGACCAGCATTAGCCTACAAAGAGGAATGTGCAGCTATAGTAAAAATATTCAAAAGGGGTAAAAAAGGCTTCACTGATGAGTAATCCCAACTGATATGACTTATTCCTATTATGCCCCTCTCCTGAAATAAGAGTTGGAGAACCTTTGTCAATGAACTTTCTAAAGAAAACAAAAAAACAAATCTGATTTCACATATGACTTTGCTGTATTAAATATCTATTTATATGCAGCTGTTATATATCTCTATCCTCAACCTCTTTTTCCAAATTTTTGCACAGGAAGTCTTGGTTTTCACATCAGCAGTGACAATCTAAAATCCTATATGTATACACATATATATATATATATATATATATATATATATATATATATATATAAAAAACACACACACATCATCTTCTTCCAGCTGTTCCCGTTAGGGGTCGCCACAGCGGATGATCTGTTTCCATTTCTTCCTGTCCTCTGCATCTTGCTCTGTCACACCAACCACCTGCATGTCCTCTCTCACCACATCCATAAACCTTATCTTAGGCCTTCCTCTTTTCCTGTTACATGGTAGCTTCATCCTTAGCATCTTTTTCCCAATATACTCAGCATCCCTCCTCAGCACATTTCCAAACCAACGTAACCTTGCCTCTCTGGCTGTGTCTCCAAACCTTCCAACCTGGGCTGACCCTCTACTATACTTATTCCTAATCCTGTCCACCCTAGTCACACTCATTGCAAATCTTAACATCTTTAACTCTGCCACATCCAGCTCTAACTTCTGCTTTTTTGTCAGTGCCACTGTCTCCAACCCATATAACACAGCTGGTCTCACTACCCTCTTGTAGACCTTCCCTTTCACTCTTACTGGTACTCGTCTGTCACAAATCACTCCTAACACTCTTCTCCAACAACTCCATCCTGCCTGTACTCTCTTCTTCACCTCTCTTCCACACTCACCATTACTCTGAACTACTGATCCCAAGTAGTCAAAGTCATCCACCTTCACCACCTCTACTCCTTTCATCCTCATCATTCCTCTATCCTCCCTCTCATTCACACACACATATTCTGTCTTAGTCATCCTGACCTTCATTCCTCTTCTCTCTAGAGCATATCGCAATCTCTCCAGGGTCTCTTCCACCTGTTTCCTACTCTCACTACAGATCACAATATCATCTGCAAACATCATAGTCCACGGGAACTCCTGTCTGATCTAATCTGTCAACCTGTCCATCACCACTGCAAATAAGAAAGGGCTCAGAGCTGATCCTTGATGTAATCCCACTTCCACCTTAAACGCATCCGTCACTCCCATCGCAGACCTCACCGCTGTCACACTACCCTCGTACATATCTTGTACCACTCTTACATACTTCTCTGACACTCCCGACTTCCTCATACAATACCACAACTCCTCTCTAGGCACCCTGTCATATGCTTTCTCTAAGTCTACAAAAACACAATGCAACTCCTTCTGACCTTCTCTGTACTTCTCCATCAACACTCTCAGAGCAAACATCGCATCTGTAGTGTTCTTTCCCGGCATGAAACCATACTGCTGATCCCTAATCATCACACACACACACATATATATATATATATATATATATATATATATACACACAAACACACACACACACATATATATATATATATATATATATATATATATATACACACACACACACACACACACACACGCACACACATATATATTTATACATATATATATATATACATATATATATATATATATATATATACACACATATATACACACATAAATATAGACACCCATATATATATATATATATATATATATATATATATATATAAACCCACCCACCAACACATGTATAAATATATCTACACACACACACACACACACACACACACACACACACACACACACACACACACACACACACACACACACACACACACGCACCATATTTCTCAACTGTCCAAATTTTTGAAGCATGTCCAGATTTTTTCCTCATATTTGAGGTCTGTTCCACGTAAAATGTGTGGTTTTCTGGCAAATAACAGAGGACTGAAATCACTAAAGAATGCCACATATTTCAATTTCAGAAGTTAAATCCTTAAGAAAATGCATACTAATATAAAACATGTTATTTTAGCGACATTCTATGTTTATAAGAGCAATATTTAAAACATGTCCCTATTTTTGTCCCACCATCATTTTAGGCTTTGCCCAGATTTCTTGGTCTAAGAGGTTGAGAGATATGATACACACACATGCACATATACACAAACATGTACATAGTTCAGTGCTGGTTAATGATTTCAAAGCAGAGGGCTGCAGGAAGAAATAAATTGGTGGGACTAGGTCTATGACTGGTTAGTGCTGATAAAACAACAGCTGAGGTCACTTAACTATATCCAGAGACTGCATCAGTACCCCCTCAGTACATCCACTTTACTGACTGCCTTCACCTTAGATGTCTGACCGTGATAAAAAAAAAAAAATTAATGATCACAGTAATGTATTTCAGTTTGCTTTACCAGGCCAGATGAAAGAATGTTCAGCTGTGACCAAATGAGAACAGTAGCAGTCAGTCAAGTCAGTTTCATCACCAGAATGCCTCCATGCCTACCAACTGCAAACATTTTATTGACTGTATATACCTGCTCCTTATGCACAGATACGCTTTCTGATTTTATAGTTAGTTTAATGACTATACACTCTTCAAATGATTAGCTCTGATCAAATGAATAAATGTATAAATAGCCACAGTAGTATATTTCAGCATGTTGCTGTCAAATGCACACAGCAAGCCAATGCAACCTTCCACATATGCACACAGTCACACACAGACACAGATATGCCCACCAATTACAGCCAGTTTAATGACTCTATATGTCTCAGATGTCTGTTGGAAATTAATAAATAAAACAACAACACAGTAATATACTGCAATTTGGTCCCAACAGGAACAGACAATGTAATTTATTGAGTATGCTTGAGTGCACACATGCACACAGATGTGACCTCCAATTAAAGCCATTTTACTGACTGTGTAAAACTAAGATCATCATTGACTGCCTTTTTCCATTGTACGTGGGGTCAGGGTGTCATGCCAGCAGATGCCACATCTCTCAATTCAAAGACTCTCTCCTACCTTCTTTGATGCACAGCTGTCATAGGTCTTCTCTCTCACAATCCATCCAACTCTTGGCTGGACAACCTCATCTCCTCTTGGCTTCTAGTTTGTTCCAAATCTTCTTTATCAAACTTCCTTCTGATTTCCTGTCCATGTAAGCAAACCACTGCAATATGTTCACTTTGACTTCTGTATCTGGGGTCACTTTGACTAGTGCTCTATCGGCCTCATTTCTATGTCTGTCTCACAATGCACATCCTAACTCCCCCTCCTTGATTTCCTCCACTTCTACAAAATAAATGTCTCTCCAAACACTTAAATGAAAGACTTGACCTCCATGGGTTTAATTTCTAATACTACCACAAGAACTCATTTCTAATACCACCACAAGAACAGGCCCCATTCCCAAGTCAAAATATGATTCAAGTTTGTGAAATTAGTATTGTTTTAATGTCGGACTTTTTTAAATATCTTTACTGAATTATCACTTGTGACACAGGCGAATTTACCTTTATACAAAAGTAATCAAACTGCATTAAATTAACACTAACAAACATTATACTTCACATATATTGGTATATATCATATAACCTAAGCAACATAACAAAAATTATCCAATTCCTGCCTCTTTTTTTTAAAGAGACATCTTTATTAAACTATCACTTATGACATAAGCAATCATACATTTATATAAATGAAAATGAACCACACCAACACAATCTTAGTTGCAAGCATTTTACATCACAAGCCAGTCTGACACACTCCCAGTTGCAAACATTATACAGCACTTATAATCTACTCAATCATTTTCAAACATTACATAGCTCATGTAAGTCCTGCCTTCTTTTAAACCTCATTCCTCCCCATAAGTATTGTTCCCACAATTCCGATTTTTTCCTATGTAGTTTGCTCCTAACTTTTTCTAAAGATCTCAATTTCCAGTTGTTTTATCTCTTTTACTATATTCTCTACTTCTAACATAGTTGGTTTGGATTTTGATTTCCATTTTCTAGTAATTTCTTTTTTGGCAGCCACCATAATTAGACATAGCAAGGCCTTACCATGTTCTAGGCAATTCAGATTCTGTATCATAGCTCAGAAAAATCATCTCCCTCTTCACACAACCCACCCACCCAACATCTCCAACAGTGCATCTCGCAGGGAATTCTTCAAGTCTGCCAACCCAGCACACTCCCAAAAAATATGTTCCCAAGTACCTCTTTCTTCCCTGTCACACCTTCAACATTTGCTGTCTACCTAAGGAAAAAAATCCTCTGGAATCTACTTGGGGTATAAAATATCTATGTAAGCATTTCCAAGCAAAAATCCTAAATTTTCTAGATTTTGTTGCATATTTGGGTGACATACATATATCCTCCCATTGTTTCTTTGTGAATTGTTAATCCAATTACTCTTCCCAATCCTTTCTAACCTCCTCTGATTGATTCTTATAGTTATCATGCAATATTTTATTTGCTTTACTAATTGCTCATTTTTTAATGGCAGCTTATATTCCAGATTCCACTAAAAACTCTACCAGTGCTGGCCTTTCATTTAGAACCCCCCCCCCCCCATTTCTTTCTCTTTGCCTAAACTCTGACATAAATCCTCAATAAGGAAGGCAATCTCTAACCTCAAATAAATTCAAATACATTCTTGGCCTCTTCCCATTCTATTACCTTTTCCTCTCTAGTTATTTGCTCTAATACCTTGGTTCCTTTGCCAGTTTTCTCCAGTAAATTCCAGCCCTCTATTGTCTATACCCCTAATTGCAGTCATCCCTATTGGCAGAATCTCCTTTCTCCATTTCTGCGTTGACTTAGTTTTTAGAATACTTTCTGCTAATTTATGGATATAATATTCTGTATGATTCTTTGTATTTTCCTTAAAGGCCTGCATCCAAAATTGCAGTCTCTCCTTGTTTCTTGAGCTTCCCTCCTGTTTCATCGTCATCTCTTTCCACTCTGAATTATAGTTTGTTTCGATCTCTGATGTTAGCCAAAAGTGCTCTTTGCACCCACGATGTGCTGAGAATTGACTCCTCCTCCAGTTCATAAGAAGTTACATGTACAGGTCAGACTTTAAATTCTTTTTATAAGACCCATTGCTCCTACTGCTACTGAATTGTCTGGTTATCCTTCTCCTACAGTGCCCTCATTTCTGTCTGCAAATCCTACTATTTTATGACTTTGCATCACTATATACGTAAGACACTGTAATTACTGGATGTAGCAATTTCAATGATCAGTGCTACTTTTGTCTTCTTTTCATAGACTGCTATATCTGGTTTTCTCACAACTATTTTTTGAACTGTTGGTAATGGGTGATTCCATGTGATATAAATTTCATCATTCTCTAAAATGCTTTGTGACTCATGTTCCCAGTGCTTCTAAGCTACATCAATATTGTAGTGTTTGCACAATCCCCAATGCAACAATCTTGCCATATTATTATGCCTTTCAGCATGAAGACCCTCTGCCATTAGTGTTTCACACCCAGCAACAAGATACATTACTAATTAAAGTTATGGTATACAAAACCTGCATTTTTCTGTTTCTCTCGCATGTTCAATGGACTTTGTACAACTACATGTACATAATCCAGTATCCTGGCCTCTAATGTTAAACTTTCATCTTTTGGTTTAAATTCAACTCTCCTTAACTATTCCTGCATCAGACCCTGATCGGTATGAGGTTGTTCCAGTTTTCTGTACTTACAACTACATTTATGCCTCTTCCTCATTTCTTGCCTTCTCATCTGATCCTTCTTATATTCTTTGCTTTGTTTTTTGGCACATTTAGTTGCTGCTTGATTGTCTATTTCTGGTTTGGTTTCTGTTTCCGCTTGACACTGATATGTTTCTTCTAAGCAGGGAAGTCATCCTAGATGTGTTTTCTTCATGTTTCAAAATCTTCACTATTTGGATCTGATGAGGACACAGATATGTATGCAGTCCTACAATTGCAGATCTTACATATATAAACAATTTTGAGGAGGTCCATATCTCCTTTAGACTGAGGAATATACATTTGTAAAGTGATTTTTAACATATCATTTGATGACTGTTTTTTGTATCTTAATATTTTCCATATCCAGATGCCTTTGCCTGTATTTCTCTTCAAATATCTTTGGCGCTGCCTTTCTGCATTGATTAGTTTTGCTTTCTCCTTTGCATAAATATTGTACCATATTAAATCTCTTTTTCTTTCCCATCTCTCCTGCTCCACTGCTTTCTCCTTACTTTGGGGACTCATTGTTCCATTAAGCTGTGACATAACCTATATTATACTTTCTACACTAAATCCTTCACTTCACAGGTATTCCATAACTTCAGCTTCTATTTGTTTAACTTCTGTGTTCTCCTTTGTCATCTTATTTTTTGTATTGTGAAATTTTCCATACATGGGTACCTTTGCCAACATTTCTCTTCAAATATCTTTGGTGATGCTTTTTTGTGTTGATTAGTTTTGCTTTCTCCTTTGCATAAATATTGCACCATATTAAATCTCTTTTCCTTTCCCATGTCCATATTTCTTCTTCAAGTATCTCCCACTGCACCTGTTTCTCCTTACTTTGGGATCCATTGTTCCATCACGTGACATAACTTGTGCTGGACTTTCTACACTAAATCCTTCACTTCACAGGTATTCCATAACTTCAGCTTCTATTTGTTTAACTTCTACTTTACTAATTCTCTGTTCTATGTTCTCCTTTATCATCTTATTTTTTGTATTGTGAAATTTTCCGTATCTGGGTACCTTTGCCAACATTTCTCTTCAAATATCTTTGGAGCTGCTTTTTTGTACTGATTAGTTCAGTTTTCTCCATTGCATAAATATTATACCATATCAGATCTCGCTTTCTTTCCCATATCCATGTTTCTTTTTTTTATACCTTTCCAAACATCTCTAACTTTTATTCTTTATATTTCGCACTTCCTCAGAAGCTTCTTTTTTCCAAATGGCCAAGGTTTCTTGGTCTATACTTGACCCTTCATCAAAAAAATAAGATGGAAGGACAGATGACTTGATGTTTCCCAACCTCTGGAATAAAGTTTATTTACATATAAAAAATAGTGATATCCTTGTTTCCTTTACAGGAAACCTTGATGACAGGATGGGCAACTGAAAGGTTATCTCAAGGACTGACTCTTTTTGCTCTGCTGGATACAGAGGATGTCCTATGAGGGTGGGTACTGGTAATGTGGTTTTGATTCATGGACTCTATAAATCTTAATAAAAAAACACACAGCAATAAAAAGTAACTCATCATTTAAAATGAAGTAAATGTTAGCCTATAATTATATTTGGCAGACACAACAAATCAAAAGCATGCCTTCTTTTGCTTAACAGCTTACTGTATTCTAGGTCGAGCAGTTATGTTTACTGTATACTCAAGATAACTCTAATAACAAAGCATTTATTTTTTTTCTAAATTCTGTGTAATAGTTTCCAGTGGATATGTGACTTCACTATGCAATGTCCACTGGCCACCATTATAAGCATCTGATAACGTGAGGAAAGACAGAGATGCCTTCAACTTAACAATACTAACTCCAGGGTCTATATTAGATCAGCGAACGCTGATTGATCGAACTTATGTAAGTGAAAGCTTAAAATATCGAAACAACAGAAACCCGACTTTTTTCCTAGGGAAAGAATTCGGTTGTCCGTTTCTGTTGCTTCAGTATTTTCAGTGATGTGGTGGAAAGTTACAGGTCGGGTTCAGGTAAGTGTGCGATTGTGTGGATGTGAGTGTTAGGGCAGGTTAGGTGAGTTAGGGTACGGGTTAGGTATGTGTGCGATTGTGTGGACGTGAGGGTTAGGGAGCGGGTGAGGTGAGTGTGCGGTAGTGACGGACCTTAGGATTAGGGTTTGGGTTAAGGTAAGTGGATAGTTAGTGGTGTGTGTATAGTTTAGTGTAGGGTTAGGTGTCAGACTTTAGGTGTATGTGTGTGGATTGCTATTTGTTTGGTGTGTATGTGTATTGGATCATCGCTGTTCTGACAGTTCGAGATTGTAAGCTTTCACTAACATAAGTTCGATCAATCAGCGTTCGCTTTTTTAAGGGTTCACTGATCTAATATAGACCCTAACTCCATGCTTACTATAAAGAAAACTTCTGCTGTAACTGGTGCTGCTGAGGGAGATGAAATGTTGTGGTCTGTGAAAAAACATGCCACACCAGTATAAAACAATTTCATATCTCATTGTACATAATGGATATATTCACACTGTATTAACTGCTTTAAGATAAGATCTTCTGTGTTAGGTCCTTTGGTTTGAGTTTGTGATTTCCAATGTGCAGAAATCAAGTTCAGTCAAGGAAAGGCCACAACAATGTATGCAATGATGTTAACTGGTGAACTTCATAAGCATGCCTGTTCCCGTGTTCATTAGTTTACCTATTAACCACTACTGAGTAATTTCCTGCAGCTCAAAAAAACAGAGGTCATAATAGTGCCATGGTAAACAGGGTCAAATCCTTCACTACAACCCAGATATCCTGGCTTCAAAAGCAGCCTAAGCACTGGAGGAGCTGCCTGGGGTGAGGGAAGTAATAAGGCAATGCCTGCTCACCTTCCCCTGGGGAGGGAGCACTGGGGGCTGCAAACTCCACTTCACTCCCAAACCTCTGTGAAGTTTGAAGGCCACATGGAGGGACTTTTCTATAAGGTGTGATCAAGTCCTTCTAAGGGATAATGGAACTCAAAGAAATAGGTGACATACCCATGCAAAGACATGTGGCATGTTTCTCCCTGTGGGTAACGTACAGGGGATGGTGATTGGACTAAGGCAAAAAATCCCTCTTACAGCTGCCTGGAAAACTATCTTCCCTATGGCTACCGTCTCAAACCATTATGGTGAAAGGATGGATGACAGTGCCAGAAAATATCTCTGATGGTCAGTTTGTAACAAACAGCAAAAAAGAAACAGCAATGATTATATGGCAATTCCACTACTAAAATAAATATACAGGGAAAGCCTGCCCTATCAGAATGAGGGCAACAGGATGTTTCTTATCCATTGAAGAGGGGCATCTCAAAGATCAACCAATATAGAAAGAATGTGTCTAATCTACCTGTCATCAAAGATCTTCCATGAAATGCCTTATGCTTGGGTAGAACCCCCAAGTAGTAAGGCACCAAAGTAGAAAGAGCCAAAAGACCACATCAGAATACAGCAAAGTCTTGTCCAGAAATATCTGACTCAAAGTCACAGTCAGCTGCAGTGGACTGGGCATCTGGCAGTTCTGGCAAATCCCAGAAGGGCCGGTACTCATCAAAACTGTATGCATAAAAACTGCTTTTTATTAAAATCAGTATCCACAAAATCACAACTACCGTTGTCCATTATGCAAATGCATCCAAAGTGTTATTAGTTATATTCAAATGTAAAATGTTTATAGCTGACAAGGCTGGTGCATGAGGTGGGTCATATAAGCAACTATGTATCTAGATGGTTATATACTCATGTGCGTTTATTTTTATTAGTTTATTTCAAAGAAAGAGACAGGCATCAGAGCGGTTACATGTTGATTTTTTCCCTAGTCCCATCTAATGGGCGCATTTCATTCTAAGCAAAATTTATAATAAGCTCAGTCAGGTATGGCTCATCGTATTGAACTGCTGGGCTGCAGACATTCCCAACTTTCTCCAAAAAAAAAAATTTTTTACTGATTAAACTTTACACACTGGTAGCAGTCTGAATCGCAAGCTAGTGTGTAAAGTCGAATGCGATTCTAAGCGAAACTTGGAGCAGTCCACATACATGTGCGAGTTCCGCTTAAAAAAAGAAAACTATCGTTTTTTTCTCTGGACTGTTTTAAAAAGAGTCTGGATTGGGAAGACCACAGGCAACAATGAAGATGTCCAGAAGTCATTGTGCTTTTAACCCCAGGAAACAGAATGCTGACCGGACTGTGAAGACTGCAGCCTGTCATTTAATCGGAGTATGTGCATGATGCAGCTGCTGATTAGTCCTGTTACTCTCGCATTCTCTTCCCGAGCTTTAAGTGCGAGGGAGAGAGCAAGACAGTAGAGAGATGAATGATGAGCAGCCAAAGAAGATAAAATCAGTGATCTGAACAAATTAGTGTTTAAACTGTTAAGGTAAGTTCTCATTTTTTTTTCCTGGCAGGGTCAACTAAATGATTTTCTGCTTTTTTTCCTGGCAGTTTCAACCAGATACTTTCTGTATTTTTTTTTTCCTGGCAGGGCCAACCAGATACTTTCTGCAGTTCTTTTCCTGGCAGGGTCAATCAGATACTTGTTAAATCTTGGTGCAGTCTCCTATATAAATTATCTTTCTGACATCCTGGGCCTGCAGGCTGGCAAGGTCAACCAGACATTAGATGGCTGAATCTGCAGTGAGCTGTGAGTTTTGGGGGCTGTTTGTAAGGTTTGTCTAACAATATCCTGGCATGGTCAACCAGATACTAGTAGTTGGTCTATGGGTTTTGGAGGCTGCTGATGACATTCTGTTTTTTTTTTTTTTTTTAATATAATATCCTGGCAGGGTTAACCAGATAGTAGGGTAGCAATGTGTTTTGGGGACTGTTGATGATTTTCTGTTTCTAATATAATACACTGTCAATGTCAAAAAGACATTAGTGAATGAACACTTATTTTATGTAAATTGGTAAGCATGGATAGGGTTGATTCCACTGGAACATTGCTCTGCCCTTTTCTAGTTGGCCCCACCCAATCAGCTGCTTTCTGCAGCCCCCCTTTGATTTGAAGTCACCAGCTGCCACTGGTCTCAGTTTATATTCACAGAAGTTAATGTAGTGTAGTTTTTCACGTTTGTATTGTTTTTTTTTTTACTTTATTGTCAAATTCTCATTCTTTTGTGGTGAAAAGGGTGAGTAATTAGCATTCCTTTTATTGCTATTTTTTAATTTAACAAATTTAAATAATTAACTTTCATAATAACTTGATAGATACTGAATTATATCTTTTATATGAAAATAAATAAAAAATCTTGCTATGGAAATTCCGGAGTTGATGGTACTTTTTAGAAGCTTCAGAAAGGATACTAAATTAAATTAGGCTGTGTTTTTTTTGTTTTTGATTACCAAGATTCTGAAATGCAATAAAATTACAATTTTAGATCCCTTTAAATATAGATAAAAAAGAAAGCAGAAAATGAAAAGGCGGAACACACAAAATTCATGAGACGAAACATGAGAGTCTACAATCAACTGCAGCAAATTCAAAAAAATAATAGATGTATTCAGCAGTTTTTCCATTCCTAGACCCAGTGCTGAAGAGGAAACTAGTGCAGAAAACCTCATGGAAATACACAAAGAACCCCACACCAATATTTCAATAATACAAGAAGAAAGTGCATCTAATGATAATGAAGAAACCATCACTAAACAACAAGAAATGAACAATGAAGTTCACGAGAAAGTGATAAATAAGGTTATGTGTACTTTTGAAATTGACAGTGTCCCTGAAAATACTAAAACTACTTTCCTCATTCCAATCAGAACTTCTTATGTACAATTTTTACTTACCATCCAAAACAAGACGTGGTTGATCCCATATTACAAAAAACTTTTAATAGGAAAGACGGGACAAACTTTAAGTGGCTACCCTACCGCTAGGAAAAAAAGAAGCCTTATTTTCTTTGTCTGGCATTTTCTAAAACTTATGAAACAAATCCATTTATAGAAGATATGGCAAATAGGAGACACATCCATCAATAAACTGAAGAGCACAAAAGAAATGTAATGCATCGAAGTTGTGCTGAAGCATATTTTTTACATGGTGCCAGTGCCGATATTGGTAAATTATTTTCAAACCAAACTTCTGTAAGACGAGAACAAGTGGAAAAAGAAACAACAAGTATTAGAGCAGTTAATTGACATAATTAAACTGACAGGTAAACAAGGACATCATTGTAGAGGAACAGAATTTGAAGCTGCATACAAATTAGAAGATATTTCTGTAGATCATGGACATTTTTTAAAGTTAATTCATTTTAGCAAATATGTTTGCTTAAGTGAGCATAAAAATAACAGTATACAGAAAAGTAAACTATACATTTGTCAGGAGAAAAGGGTAGAGGATCACTAGTAACCTTACTTTCTAAAAACATAGTTAATAAGGTGATACAAATTATTTGACAGCTTTTTCAGGAGACAACTGCAAGTGAGATAAGAGCAGTGGAATGTTTTCGGTACAAATTGATACAGTACAAGATATCACATCAAAAGACCAGTGTTGCATTATTGTACAGTACATGACCAATTTAATTCATGAGAAGCTATTAACAGTGTTATCCTGCAAATCGTCAACTGGAGAATTTATGTTTCAGTTACTATCGAAAACTCAGAAATCTTGCCGTATTGATATTTCAAAACATGTTGGCAGTTCTACAGAGGGAGTTGCTAATATAAAAGGGCAATATAATGGGTTTTCTGCATGGTTTTCGAAAGAATCTCATCAAATACATGTCTGATGCTATGCACACATTCTCAATTTACTACTTTCAGATGCTACCAAAATAGTTTTTGAAAGTGTATCACACTCTTTAGTTTAATAAATAACACTGCAGTGTTTATAGAATGTACACATGGGAAAATGTAACTCAAGATGTGTGCCATCGAAAATCATCAATGATTGATGAAACTCGCTGGTGGTCAAAAGATATGGTTCTGAGAAAATATCTGGGGGAATTTTCATATGCAGATTCAGCTTTTAGGCTGGCTGCAGTGCTGCAGCAGTTAGCGTTGTTGCCTCACAGCAAGAAGTTCTCCAGTTCGATTCTCGGCTGCGGTGCCTTCTGTGCAGAGTCAGGATGTCCTCCCAGCAGTCGTGTGGGTTTCCTCCAAATGCCTTGGTTTCCTCCCACATTCCAAACACATGCAGTAGGAGGACTGGACACTCTAAATTGCCCGTAGATGTGAATGGTACTAATGAACTACTATGGCAGGGCTAGCCACCTGGCAGTGTAAACCTTGGCTCAAGATGAATGTCACTGTTGAAATGACACCCTGACTCCATGTGTAAAAATGGGAAAAGGAGTAGATGACGGATGGATGGATTCAGCTTTGTACGTGGACCTAATTGTTACAATGGCACGTATTCAACAGAATACCAGATCTAAACCTGAAGTATGCCTAAAAGCAAAACCATATACAGAATCATTGCTTAAGTATGAAGCTATATTAACGGTGTATATTTTCCTTCAAATGTTTGAATGAAAGACCCCATTATCTAAATATCTTCAAAATAGAGAAACAGATGTTTTGAAATCTTGTTGCATGGTTTCAGTAACACTGCAACAACTCAAAACGCTCTCAAGAGATTTTGATACTGCCCAAAAGGCAGCCGACAATTTTGTTAACCATGTTAATGTGAAGTTGCTAAAATGAGAAGACTACAATTTGGAAGCAGAATCTACACTTCCAGAAAAAAGAAGCAGGAAGAAGAAAATGATGGCAGGTGAACCCACGTGTGATGAACAAATCTATGATTTGATTACATCTTACAGAATACAGGTTTACATCATTCTTGATAAGATCATTGAAAGCATGCATCACCATTTTCAACACAGTAGTGTACTTTACACAGATTTTTCATTCTTGGATCCAAGAAACTTTTTTGAATTAAAAAATCTAAGTATTCCATCTTCGGCACTAGTTAAATTACGCAAACGCTTGATTAATTTTGATGAAAGAGCCACTGCTGAAAATTTATGAAGCGAACTTGCAAATTTTCCTTTGCATAGGGAAAACTTGAAAACGTCAGTAGTAGAAGAATATACAATTACAATTGAAAATGAACTGGTCACCCCTGGGATTCCAGATACTGGCTAAGGTTCTAGCGGGCCCTATAGTGCCTTTTTTAGGCAAGGTTCAAATAACAAATTCACCACCGTAATAGGAACAGGCAAGCAAAAACTGAGGGTGATGCTACTCAATGCTAGAAGTCTAAATCTAAAAATGCACTCACTCGAGGCACTCCTTAAAATGGAGAACATCGATATCTGTGCAGTGACTGAGACCTGGGTCAAGGCTCCAGAGAGCACCCCTGCACTACCAGGCTATAATTCATACCACACTTTTCAGCCATGTAACCTGGACCGGAACACCAAAGGCAGAGGTGTGTCCATATTCATTAAGGATATCCACACCTCCAGGCTAGTTGCTCAGCATAATGCAGCTGAGGTTATCCAAGTGCAACTAACTCTGGGCAAAACTGCAATCCAAATTGTAGCTTGCTACAGATCACCCTCCATGCCTCAGGATTCCCACTCCTCTTTTCTTGATGTACTGGAAAATATTAGGGGTCAACCAAACACCCTAATAATGGGCGATTTCAACTACCCCACCATTAACTGGGAAAACTACTCATGTACCAACTCCTTTGCTCAACACTTTCTAGAATTCATAAACTCCAATGCCTTGGATCAACTTATCCACACCCCCACCAGGGACAACAATATCCTAGACCTAGTCATTACTAACATGAGTGACCGGTGTTCCACACCTGAAGTCAATGCCTCATTGGTCCGATCCGACCATAAGCTAATTACCCTAGATATCCACATCCTGCCCCCACCTCCCATTAAGGAAACAATGGTAAAAAATTTCTTCAAAGCCAACTTCATGCTTCTTAACACAGAAGTGGTGAACTTCATGACACCCACGCAGATGGACAATACAGTTACAACTACTGAATCCTACACAATTGCACTTTATAAGCACTTACATGAGTCCATGGATCGTGATATCCCAAACAGAACCAAGACGCTATCCTCCAAAAAAAGGAAGCCAATCTGGTGGTCTCCTGCCATAAACAAACTGTACAACAGAAGGAAGAAACTGTTGCAAAAGAGAGTAAAATCCCATGAGTGGAGGAGCTCCCTGGTCAGCCTCAGTAAGAAGCTGCAATCCCTGATAAAATCCTCCAAAGCTAGTTACAAAAACAAAATCGCCACTGATTCTAAAGACAACCACAAAGCATTCTATAGCTATGTCAAGGATCTCAAAGGCAACACTCAGATCTGCTCTGAGTTACAGCACAATGGCACTAAATATACAGACCCAACTGATATTGCCAACATCCTGGCAGATAGGTTCAGTGCTAACTTTACCCCCCACCCCCACCCCCTAAAAAGCCCATCTCTATACAGGAACAATGCAAAGTTCCTGTAATCACGGCTGCACAGGTAATAATCACACTCTCCAAAGCCAAGAACACAGCATCCATGGGACCAGACAACATCCCAGACTGCGTTCTACATGAACTACAGAACGAACTGGCACCCCACCTAAGTACCATGTTCAATCATAGCCTCACCTCAGGCTTTGTGCCTGATGAATGGCGCACAGCGACGGTTATCCCACTCCACAAGGGGGAGCCACCACGGACCCTGGGAACTACCGCCCCATTAGCCTGATGAGCCTGGTCTGCAAGGCCAAGGAACGTATCATCATGGAACTTATAAACAAAGACATTGGTAATCTCCAAACTCTGGACCCCACCCAGTTCGGGTTTGTAAAAGGCAGATCATGTCTCCTAAAACTGATGGACTTCTTTGAAGCAGTCACCAAAGCCGTAGACAAGGGTAAGGTGGTTCACACAACCTATCTAGATCTTGCCAAGGCTTTCGACACCATCCCCCACTCTGGAATTATAGATAAACTCACTAAACTAGGTATAAACCCCTATGTCACAAGATGGGTTGCCAACTGGCTCACTGACAGAACCCACACTGTGAAAGTAGCAGACTCCAAATCCGACTTCAGACCAGTGACAAGTGGAGTACCACAGGGTTCAGTCCTGGGTCCTCTTCTGTTTGGTATCTACTTCTCTGAAGTACAGGCTAACACAGAAGATCTTTGGCTAACGAAGTTTGCAGATGACTGCAAACTAGGAGCCATAATCGAAACTCCTAATGATGTGGACATCCTACAAAAGGGCCTCACTGAGACAGATGCCTAGTGTCAAAGCCATGGCCTCAAGCTCAATGCCAAAAAGTGCACTGTCATCCCCTTTGGTAAAAACTCTGTACCCATGAACTACAACATAGGTTGTAGTATACTTAACACCGAAAGTGTGATAAGAGACCTTGGGACACAGGTGGACAGTAGTCTCTCCTTTGATAATCACATCGCCACAGTAGTCAGGAAATCCTTCTACGTGCAACACCTCATCACACAAGGTTTCTCATCCAGAAAAAAAGAGGTCATTGTTCCCCTCTACTCATCACTCATTACACCCATTATAGAGTACAATGCCACTTTTGGTATGTTCCTCACAAGACATCTACAACAACTGCAAAGGTCACAGAAATACCTCACAAAGAGGATTACCGGCCTCAAACAGATGCCCTACGCAGACCATCTCAAAAAAATAGAAGTTATGTTCTTACCATAACGTTCCATGTTAGTTGTCTTCTTCTCTCCTTCTTCTTGCTGGATGGGTTCGGAGCCGACCTCGGCTCCGACTCGGCCACTCTAAAGCTCGAGAGTTGGTTCCACCGGCTCGAGGCTCCCCTTATATCCCACAATGCTAGGCGAGAGTTACCTCAGATCTCGTTTGTAAGCTAACCCCAGCTTATAATAGTAACAGTATAACTGTAAACAGAGTCCACCTCTAACAACAGGAAGAAAGAAGGGTGACCTACATCCTGAACCAGGAAATATGCATAATAGCATATGTCTAAGAAAGAGGTGGTAGAAAGAGAGGTCACAATCACAACTCCTCTAGGTCTGTCCAGGCCAGGGGAAGGAGGGTGGGGCCAAGAAGAAGGCGAGAAGAAGACAACTAACATGGAACGTTATGGTAAGAACATAACTTCTATATGTTAAGTTGTCTATCTCGCCTTCATTCTTGCTGGATGGGACCGTCCCTAGCACCTTGTCCCGGGTGGCCTAACGGAACAGACTCCTGAGAACAGTGGAACCAAAGTTAGCTCTATGCCTAGAAGCTAAATCCAACTTATAATGAGAAATGAAAGTGTGAGGAGTAGCCCAAGTAGCCGCTGCACAAATGGTGTCAATAGGCAGTCTGTCTTGGAAGGCTAAAGAAGTAGCCAAAGCTCTGGTGGAATGGGCCTTAGGTTTATCAGGCAGCTTTTGATGTCTAATTTCATATACAAGGGAAATCAAAGATGTTAGCCATCTGGATAATGATACCTTTGAAACTGAAAGTCCCTTTCTGCTTTCCGCATAGGAGACAAACAGCTGATCAGATTTTCTGAACTGTTTTGTTCTATCCAAGTAGTACCTCAATTGACGGTGAACATCCAGGCAGTGTAATTTTTGTTCAGACCTATTGGAGTATTCTGGAAAAAAGACAGGTAGATCAATGCTTTGATTTAGATTTGACGTCGAGACCACCTTAGGCAAAAAGGACGGGTTAGTTCGTAAGGATACTCTGTCCTTATGAAACAAAAGATAAGGAGGACGACAGCTGAGTGCTTGAAGCTCTGAAACTCTTCTAGCTGATGTAATAGCTACCAGAAAAAGAGTCTTCCATGATAATAATTTTAAAGAACAGGAGACTGCAGGTTTGAAAGGGGAGAATCAAAGAAGCAAGAACTAAATTTAGGTCCCAAGGAGAAGGAGGATTTCTTATAGGAGGTCTGAGAAGAAAAACTCCTTTCAAAAAGGCTTTGCAAAGCTTGTGGGACATTAAGGCAGATTCAGAAATACCCACATGAAAGTTAGAAATAGCTGCCAATTGAACTTTAAGTGTAGAGGGAGATGAACCTGCATGGAAGAGTTCAGCTAGAAAATCAAGGACTAATTGGATGGAAGCAGTGAAAGGATCTATGTCCTTTCCTTGAGCCCAATATGTGAAGCGTTTCCACTTACTCAAATAAATCTTCCGAGTGGAAGATTTATGGGAAGCTATCAAAATATCTCTAACAGAGTGAGATAATTGAGGAAGCCTGGCTAAGGTTGGAACTGGAGGAACCAAGCAGTGAGGTTCAGAGAGGGGAGGGAGCGATGAAACTGACCCGACTGATGGATCAAAAGATCTGGAACTAGGTCCAGATTCCACGGTCGCTCCAAAGAAATCGATGTAGAAAGGGGAACCACACTTGTCGAGGCCAGTAAGGAGCAATGAGGATCAATGAGGCCTTCTGAGCGATAGCTTTCTGTATCACTTGAGAGATTAGTGGGAAGGGAGGAAATGCATACAGAAGTCCCCGGGGCCAAACTTGGACTAGAGCGTCTCTGCTGGGTTGGCCTGGTAAAGGGAATAGAGTGAAATATTCTCTGCACTTGCTGTTTTGGGGAGTAGCAAAAAGATCGCAGCAAGGCTGACCCCACTTGAGAAAAATTTCTCTCACTACAGAGTCTTTCAGAGACCACTCGTGAGGCATGAGTATAGCTCTGCTCAACTTGTCCGCAATTTGATTGGACTTTCCGGGGATGTGCGTTGCTATCAGAAACCGCTGAGAAGAAATCGCCCATTGCCACAGTCTGAGTGCTTCTCGACACAGGGGGTATGACCTGGTTCCGCCTTGTTTGTTGATGTACCACACTACAGACATATTGTCTGTTTGGATTGCAATCGTTCCCAAGGGAAGAGAGTCTTGAAGGGCTTGCAATGCTAAAAGCACTGCTCTCATCTCCAGAACATTTATGTGCAAGTGGCATTCGTTTGGTTGCCATGTGCCCTGGACCGTCCTGCCCTGATAATGCCCCCCCCACCCGATCAGGGAGGCATCCGTTGTCAGAGTAGCAACCGGAGGAGGTGGAACAAAGGGTCTTCCCAACAAGAGCTGAGGGGAAGACATCCACCACATGAGATGATTTTTGCACGCTTGCGTGATCATGATGGTGTGAGACATTGGAAGTTGCTGGTATGACCATTGAGTAAAGAGCATCCATTGAAGGATCCGCATGTGGAATCTGGCTAATGGAAGCAGAGGTATGGCCGCTGCCATAATTCCCAACACTTTCAGAACTAACCTGGCTTTGATTCTGTTGTTGTTGAAAAGGAGTGATACCAGTTTGTGAATGTCTGTTATTCTCTGATGTGTTAGTCTCGCAGACATGTTTACTGTATCTAGATTTGCGCCTATGTAGGTAATAGTACGACAAGGCGACAAAACAGACTTTTCGCAATTTATTGAAATACCCAGCTTTTGACAAACGCGAAAAGTGTAATCCCTGGCCATCAGAAGGAGATGCTTGGTGGGAGCTGTGAGGAGCCAGTTGTCCAAATATGGAAACACCTGGAATCCTTGTCGTCTCAGGTGAGAAGCTACCACTGCCATGCATTTGGTAAACACCGGGGCAGTGGTGAGACCAAAGGGCAGGGCCCTGAACTGAAAATGACTGGTTCCCAGCCTGAAGCGGAGGAATCTTCTGGAGCGTCTGTTCATTTTATGTGATAGTACGCATCCTGAAGGTCTATAGAGCACATCCAGTTTCCTTTGCCCAAAAGGGGAAGGATGGATTGCAGCGTGACCATCCGAAATCTTGTTTTCTTGACTGATCTGTTCAAGACACTGAGATCCAAAATTGGTCTCCAGTCCCCTGTTTTCTTTGGAACTAAAAAGAACCTTGAGTAGATTCCGGATCCTTGCTGGTCTGCTGGAACTGGCTGAATTGCTCTTTTGCAAGCAGTTTTGAAATCTCCAAAACCGCTAGATCCCTTTGAGCGGGTGGAACATCTGGAAGGGATTTTTTGACTGATTTGGAATGCGAAGAAAGGGGATAGAATAGCCTTCGGAAATGATGGACTGTACCCATTTGTCTTGAGTCAGGGATAGCCAGGCTTCTGGGTACAGTGACAATCTTCCCCCGACTGCCTCCGAAGATGGGCAGTCGGGCAACACCTCAGGGATGCTGAAAGGGCTTGTCAGGGAAGGCTTCCCGATTGCCCTGGTTCTGCGGACCCCCCCTGCCCCTAGGGTGACATCTACCATTGTTATTCCCGCCTCTGCCTCTGGCAGGGAAACGACTCTGTGCGTCAGGCGAAGTCCCTTGAGATTGTTTACGGAACCACATCTTTCCACCCTTCTGGCCTTTGGGGTAAGGCCTAGAAGGAGTAGAAAAACGGACTCCGACGGCAGAAAGGGTCTTGCCATCAGTTTCGCACCTAGTCAAGGTTTCTTTCACTTGAGGACCAAAGAGGGATGATCCATCAAACGGGGAGTTAGTGAAAGACGTCTTGAAGGGGTCCATAAATTGCATAGCCGCATCCAGGCATGCCTACGTAAGGCCACACCTGTCCCTGCGGCTCTGCTCGCTCCATCAGCCGCGTAAGAAAGAAGGCGCATGGAGGAGTTGGTTATGGAGTTAAGGGTAGCCAGCTGCGTGTTCATCTTATCTTGGAAACCCGCAGCTGTAGGGTCCTTTAACATTTCACTCGCTTCCTTGATCAAGTCCCTTTGAAGACGAGTAAAATGGCACAGGTAGTTCAGCGAACGCATGGTAAATGTCGCTGACGAGAACATCCGCTTCCGCACCTGTCCATGGACCTAGATTCCTTGTTAGGTGGATGGACAGGTACTGAAGGATCAGCTAGCTCCTTCTTAGTGGCAGCAGCTACCACCATAGCATCCACAGAAACTCCTTTTGTTAAGAACTGTTTGTCTGCTGGTGCCGTTATGAACTTGGAGGGTCTCCTGGGAGTGGGGTCCACTGAATCAGGAGCCGTCCATGCCTTCTTAGCAACCACCTGCATGAGGGGGTCAAAGGGGGGGGACACCCAGGAGGTGGAAGGACGAGCCAAACGCCTCAAGATACACAGATTCGTCCTCCGAAGGGTTGAGGGCTGGCCAATTTCCCTCTGTTTCAGGATCTCCAGAATGTCTGCAAATGAGACATCTTCAGAAGGGGAACGGGGAACCCTCAGAATCATCCAAATCTGTGTCTGACGTGATGGACTCAGGTGAGTCAATGTGTTTCCTCTTACACTTCCTCTTCCGAGGGGCTCTTCTGCCAAATCAGGAGAGGCCTCGGAAGAGGATGAAATCCCACAGGGGTTCCTGAGGAGCTGGCTCTCTGCGGTCCGGGATGAGGGAGTGAGTCGACTTAACCTGAGGCACTGTAGAGGGAGGGGCGGACGGAGCCGACTGTGGAGTAGAGCCAGGCTCTAACACACTCCGCATGACCTCGAATGCACCCCTGTCAGGCAGAGCCAGAGGTCCCCGCTCCGAGAAGCTAAGAACCCCCCTCGGCACCGACAGTGATGGCTCCGAGGCCGATGTCGGAGCCGAACTCACCAGCGCCGAAGCACCGAGAGGGAGAGGGGGGTTGGACAAGGGTCCGATGCCACTCACCCCCTCGGAGCCGACGAGGGAAGTCCAGCGCCGAGATTCTTCCAAGGAAGAAAACGGAGCCGACGACGGAGCCGAAGACAATTGTATCAGCTCCGACGCTATCACAGTCTCTGTTCCGACGACCCGGCCCGAGCTCAAGAGAGTCGAAGGAGGAATATGTTGATGGACCGGGGCAGGCATCGACTGATGAGTCGGGCTCTGAAGCATCTGGGCCAGTGCCTCGGACTTAAGAAGTCGACTCACTACCCTCTGAAGGTCATGATCCGACAGCCTCGATGACCTGGAGGAGTGAGATCTTTGGCTCCGTTCAGACAGCAGGGGAGATCCTGGAGCCGAATGAACGGAGCCAAGAGATGGTGACCTGGACCTCTTCCTAGTTGTCGGCTCCGAAGGTCTGGTCGGAGCCGACACGGAAACTTCTGCTACCTCGGCTCGGGCCGGAGCCGAGGGAGCCACAGAAACTGTGGACTGAGACTTATCGGCTCCAGCCGGAGCCGATGAAAGCAAAGGTTGAGAAACCTTAGGTCTCGGCTCAGTTGTCGGAGCCGAAGACCTAGATGCCTTAGAGGGCTTTCCTGTAGAAACAGAAAGGGAATCCTCTGGCTTGAGTAAACCTCTTAATATCAATTTATTTTTTCTTTCCTGCAGGACCCTGGGGCTGAAGCCATGGCACACAGCACAGGAGTCCTGCAGGTGCAAAGGCCCCAGACAGTAGACACAAGAAGTGTGAGCGTCTGTCAGAGACATTTTCTGACAGCACGCATCACACTTCTTGAATCCGGAGACCTTTGCTTCCTTAGACATTTTTTAACAGGTGTAAACAAACACACACACAAACACACTAATTACACCCTGTCAAGTTTAAATTATAATAAAACCACTAACTAGGATTTTAAAATAATACACACACTCCACTAGGGAAGAGAAAAGGCCTGTAGGCCCAAGGGAAGAACCTAAAGTTCTTGAGGGAAAAAAACGGAAATTTTTTAGAAGGGGATAAAAATTTCTCTAAACTAAGGGAAATAAGTAAAAATATTAAAATTAAAGGGGTTTTGATAGACTAAATTACACAAGAAAAAGTCACTTACCAAGAACCGGTAGAAAACCAACCTCGATAGCTGTAGCGGCAAACGAGATCTGAGGTAACTCTCGCCTAGCATTGTGGGATATAAGGGGAGCCTCGAGCCGGTGGAACCAACTCTCGAGCTTTAGAGTGGCCGAGTCGGAGCCGAGGTCGGCTCCGAACCCATCCAGCAAGAATGAAGGCGAGATAGACAACTTAACATCTACAGCTTTACTCTGTCGCATATCGCTTACTCAGAGGTGATCTCTGCCTAACATACAAAGCTATGTCAAACCCAGAGCTGTTGGACATGCTCCTTTTAAAGAAATCCCAATCCCTCAGAGCTACACGCTCTAGGGACCTAAACCTTGTAACCACAAAAAACAGAACATGCCGGAGGGATAGATTCCTGTCCCAGACGCTTCCCATACTCTGGAATAAACTACCTATCTATATCAAACATAGCTCCTCATTAGCGCTCTTCAAGAAAAATCTTGATTGGATGGGAAATAGGAAATTCACCCCGGGGATCACCTCTGTGGCTCTGCTCGACAGTGGCACAGGAAAATAATTTTCTTGGGTGGCAAAAGCCAGGGTACCTTTTTGGCTCGGCAGGCCAATACCCTAGTACCTACCTATGAAGACAATACTGACATAGAAGTAGAAAGTAAGTCATGCACAGCATGCAAAAACTGAAGTATTTGTTGTCACCTAATCTACACTGATATAACTTACAGATGCTTATGCTACAAATTGGCCTAACTTTATATAACACTTTCTTTCACGCAAGTTGCATGGGAGAGAAGTTTTTGTACTTAAAAAATTGTTAAAAAACATTTATGATTTGTTAAAATTAATACAAAAACTAAAGAATATCTTAAAAGTATTTTTAATTATTTAATTATAATTTAATTGTTTAATATTAATCGTTAAATAAATAATTAGAATTTTAATGATATATAATATAATATTAAATACGGTTTCAACATTTCTCAGTTTTTTTTTTTTTATTTTAATCCATTTCCCTGGTTTTTCTTAATAATTTCAATATTCCACACTAGTTACTGAAAAATGGGCCAGTGGTTCTGATGGTGCCAGAGTTTAATTCTCGTCTCAGTCTGCCCATGGTCATGGCTGACACAAAAACATCTGGATAAAGACCAGAAAATAAGTCATGCAGAACAAATGTCCACAGTTCCACTGTCGTCAGCTGTACAGATACTGTAAACAATGAAAAATGTCACTCCCAAAGTGGAAAAGACTCTTACTACAGTACCAGTCAGCTTTAAGAGATTTATGATGATGGAAGACAATACAGTTTTGCATCTACTAAGAAGTGTTTGCTTGGCAAAACTAAACCTTTCTCAATGTGAAGCAAGGGACTTGAACCCCCAATATGTTTAAATAAAGCAGCACAACTGTTTTACAGAACACCTGAGCTGATGTTGTGCATCCAAGCAGTGATGGACCCAAGTAGACAAAAGAATTAACTACTTCAGAGACAAAATTGAAACTATCTACTAAATGGAAAAGCAATCAAGGCAGTTGAACCAATTTCCAGGAAGGAATCAAAGGAGGCTCCTATACATATAATGTCTGGAGCTCCTAGGACCTTCTTGAATGGGTAGACCTACTAAGAAAAAGGATGAACTCCATCACCAGCAGACCTATATGTTCAAATGCAAACAGATTAAAATCTCCCTAAATGCTTTTTTTGACATGGCAGCAAGCCTATTTTTTCTAAGATCTATTCCCTGTATTTTTATCTGCCAACCATCAAACTTACTTCTGGACTGTTGCCTGTTCATTCCCCATCTGCTGAGTGTGGGCAAGAACTGACCAGAGTAATAGCCGTCATCCAGGCAGACAAGTAGTAAATGATTTTCCTTGCTAAGCCATACTGATCTCACATGGCAACCTAACATAAGCAAGAGTCCCACAAAGCTGCTCCAGTGAAAGTACAGTTGTGTAAAATCTTACCATAACAGTATATGTCCTTCTCTTCACTTTTGCAGTATACTTTACCTAAGGGATCTCTTGCCAAGAACAGCCCACTGTCCGGTCATTAGTACTTATAGGCATCATAAGTTACACGTATGCTCCCCACGCAAGGTGTAGGGCATAAAGGTGACATACACACACAGACCTGAAAAAGCCCCAGGAGAAACAGGATGTTCTTAGGGACAAGAAAGTGCAATCCTGAAGGAGAAAGAAGAAAATGACAAAGGACCACTTGGACAGGAGGGTAAAAAATCTACAGGGCAAGAGCTAAAATGGAGGGGGAAGGAGGGAGGAAGCAAATACTGCAACAATGACATCTACTGTTGTGGTAAGATTTTACACAACTATACTATGCCCTTACATATTACTGTTGCAGTATTTACCTAAAGGAGAGCATAAGAGCTCAACAGGAAGCCTGGGAGGTGCAAGGCACAGAACAGCCCTCTACAAACCCATGCAGGATAGCCTTGGCAAAGTCTGCCTGATCCTGGAAATAATATCCAACTTGAAGTGCTTAGTAAAGGTATGAATACAGGACAGAGTAGCAGCCTCAGGGATGGAATAGGTATCCAAACCCTTGAAAAAAGCACCAAAGGAAGCAACTGTTCTAGTACAATACACTTTTACCTACGAGGAAAGATATTTTCCATAAATGAATAACAAAAAAATAATGGCCTTAGAAATCCAGGAGGTGATTGGTTTGCTTAGAAACTGCCAAACCCAAAGCCCTGGGATGAAAAGAAACAAAAAGTTGTTCAGATTTGCAAATAACTTCAGTTTTATCTAAATAATAACCTCAGCTGTCTATATAAATCCTAGGTGTGAAGAACCTTCTCACTGTCAGTCTATATAGAAGGAAAAAATGAAGGAAGATGAATAGACTGATTAAGGGACAACTCAATGACCACCTTGAGCATAAAAGGAAGATTAGTATAAAGAGAAACTCTGTCTCTGTGGAAAACTAAAATATGGAATAGCCATGCGAGCCTGAAGTTCAATCACTCTGTTGGCTGAAGTGAGAACCAGGAGAACAGTCTTCCATGTACAATGCTGTAAGGAAGCTGAAGAGGCAGACTCAAAAGTAGCCCGAGTCAATTTTTCAAGTACAAAATTGAGGTCACCAGAAGATGGAACAGGGTTCCTAGGAGGCCTCATATGAAGGACGCCTTTAAGAAACTGCTTGACCTCAAATCTGGACGTCAAGAACAGTAAAGCAGAAATTGCTGACAGGTGAGCTTTAACTAAAGAATATGCCAACCCACAATGGAGTAGATCACAAGAGAGAGAAACAGAGGAGCTTCCACAGATAGGGAATACTGATGGTGAGAGAAGCAACAGACAGAAAATCACTTCCATTTGGACATATATAATCTTCTGGTAGTGTGTTTCCTGGACTCCTGCAGAACTCGAAGCATGTACTCAGAACAGAGGTTCTTGAAAGTGATCAAAACCTTATCACCCAAAGCGTCAGTTGAAGACTGGACAAATGAGAATGGATAAGACATTTCTTGTCATGTGTGAGACAGTCCACCCAGTGAAGAAACTTGTGGTGATTGCCCCTGGCCAAGTGAGAAAGGAGGGGGGGACCAATGCTGTCTGGGCCAAAAGGAGTCACTAGCAAGATTCTGGGAGAGGCCTGCCTGATCTTGTGCAAGACATGTGGTTACAGAGGAAGGAAAAGGAAGGTTGTACAGAAACAGCATCTTCCAAGGAAAAGATAGGGCATCCACTTTCCAAGCCAGAGGACTTGGGACTCTGGAATAGAATAGAGGAAGCTGTCTGTTCAGAGTGGAGGCAAAAAGATGTACCCGAGGAATACCCAACTGATGGGCAATGTCTAGGAACACATCTCTGTGAAGCATCCATTTGTGAGCTTATGTGCTGAACCTGCTCAAGAAGTCTACCACTAGATTGTGCTCTGAGGGAATGTAAACTGCCTGAAGAGTCACTTGATACTGGTTAGCTAGATCCCAGACCTGAAGAGCTAGTCTGCAAACAAGATAGCACCTTGTGCCCCTTGCTTGTTGACATACCACATCACTGTGGTTCTGTCTGTGAAAACTTGAGGGGACCGGGATGAAAAGCCTGAAGAGACGGAAGAAAAGCCCTCATTTCCTTCACACTGATGTGATCTGATCTATGATGAGGAGGCCAGCAGCCCTGAGCCTTGAGGAAGCCATAGGAGGCACCCCAGCCTCTGTCTGAGGAGTCTGTAAAGAGCTCCTGAGTTAGAACTGGAGCTTGAAAAAGAAGCTCCGGGTTGAGTGAAAGTTGAAGAACTCAACTGAAGCTTGAGACAGGGAAGGAATGGTAGTGGGAAGTAAAGAGGAGGGCAATGTTACAGCCACAATGACATCAGGTACCACTGAAGCTTCCTCATATGGAGCCTGGCAAGAGGGAGCATGGAAATTGTGGAAGCCATAAACCTGAGAACCTTGAGAAATTTCCCTGGCGGTGACAGATGCCAGAGGAAGAAGGGACTGGAAAAAGGCAATGGGAGACAGAGCTTTAGGAGTAGGCATAGAGAAGCCAGCATGGGAACTGTCTGAAGTCTGAAACCGAGGAAAATATGATCCTGAGAAGGTATCAGAACTGGTTACTGGAACTTTATGGTAAACCCCAGACTCTGTAATAGGAAAATATTGAACTTCAGATCCTGAAGCAGAAATGAGGAAGGAGCTTGAGCAAGCAGATCTAGATAGGAAAAAAAATGTGAATTCCTCAAACCCTGAAAAAAGCAATCACAGAAGAGAGGCATTTGGGTGACTATTCTTTGCAGTAGAAAGGCCAAAGGACAAAACAGAGATCTGAAAATGTAAGGAGAGACAAGAAAAGCAAAATTCTCCTGAAGAGGAGACTGATGGGGATGTGAATCTATGCATCCTTTATGATCCAGAAATACCAGAAAATCCTGGGGTAGAAGAGAAGGAAATAACATCTGGAGAGAGAGCATCCAAAAGAAAGGCATCTTGAGGAAGGTGTTCAGCCTGGAAAGATCCAGAATTGTACATATCCAGAGATATACAAATATCCTAACCTTTTAGTAATATTTACTGTGCTCAGCCTTTTTATATATATTTTTATACTTTTTATATGTACTGCATTTTTGAACACACAGATCATATACTTATGTATTTTATGAATATATTTCTGTATATATTATTTTAATACATGGCTTTATGAAGGTATTATTAGAGTTTTAAATAGTTAGGATATTTGTATAGTTGTTGACTATTCCATTTTATAACATTAGCACCTTGCTGTGCTAGTACTTTAATTTGTACTCCACATGCTTTTATGTCTTGTTTTTATTGGTTGCTATGTGATCTATGAGTCTATTTAAAATGTTTTGTTAAACCTGTTTAATGTTAGTATGATGAAGCGGGAGTTGTCTGCGAAAGCGCGTACTTTCTCTGTGTTCTATTATATTAAACATACTTTCCCTAACTTACCTGCTGTGTGCTACCGTTTTTTTTTTCCCTCTGGATATTTACAATTTTACATCGTTGGCTGCAAGATCCAGGTGAAGATTTTTTCTTGTGTAAAGATCCATAATTGGTCACCATGTGCCCTCCTTTTGTGGGACTAAAAACATTCTGGAATAAAAAACCCTCCCTTCCTGGGTACCACGCATTTCTTGAATGGTGTCCCGAGCCAAAAGAGAGTGAAAAATCACTGGGAAAAGAAAGAGCTGCTCCCCAGGAAGCTGTGGAATGCCTGAAATGGGAGGAAGGGTCTTTCAAGCAATGAAATATCTCTGACAGGTAAGGCACAGAACCCATGAGTCTGAAGTGATTCAAACCAATATGTAAGAGACACGGAAAGACAGAGGGACAAGGGAACCTGGCCAAGGGAAGAAAGCAGCAAACTGTCAAACAGAACCCCAGCTTATCCTGGGAAGCAGGTTTCTGGGTGGCAGGGGTCTGAGTAGACTTTGCAGAAAGCGCATGCCTAAAACCCTTCTTGCCCTTAGGAGGAGGGGAAAAATGGCCTATAGACACATACAGACTTGCATTGATAACAGACAAAACAAAAATATGTTTGTGCTCCTGCAAGGCATTGCCCTTGTTCTGGAGAGACTTGAACAACTCAGCAGCAGAACCAACATTTTTATTAGAGACAGGAGCATCCAAAGGTTTGGCCTTAATGTCATCAGACACAGCCTGAAAATGAAGCCAAGAATAATCCAAAACAACACAGCAACAAGGCAATATAATAAAATATCACAGTATAAAAGTCACAGACCGCAATAGTTTTCACCAGGATTTAATTCGAACTTAGCGGTTTGGCACCAAGCCATCAACAAGTACAAACTTCGTTCCATAACTGAACCAAAGGCAGAAGTCCTGGAAGAAGCATCAGCTGCATCACAGCTCCATTTGACCGAGCGGCAGGCAACTTGAGAGGTACAGCCTAGAAGGGAAAGGGACAAAGCCTTCCCGTCCAATTCAGGAAGGTCAAAAACCACCTTAGAAACCTAAGAAAGGAGAGCCAAAACATACCTGGCCATATAAGTCCTGGACCTAAAGGATGAAGTGGCAGCAGTGTAAATTTTCTTGCCAAGCCTTTCCATATCCCTACTATCTTTATCAGAAAGCAACAGCTTGGCAGAGGCTAGCAACTTGGATGGCTCGTCAGAGGAGACTGACACTACAAAAGTGTCAGCAGAACAGTACTTATAAAGAAATTTGCACTCCTCAGGCACTTTATAAAATGCATTTCGATTCTTAGGTGTAGAAGCTGAGAGTGAGGAGCTGCAGAAGCTGCCAAGAAAGTATCTAGAAGGGCAGCCAGAACAGGAGTAACAGCAGATGGCTTGGAAAACTCAATCTGTAGGAGCTCATAATATTTTGTCTGAATCCCAGTGACTTGAGAACAATCCCATTTGAAATAATCCATCACATGGGCAAAGGTGTCCCCAAAGGAGAGCTACTCTAAGAGGAATTTGGACTTATGGAATCCTCCTCCTCTGAACCACAAAATAGCCCAAAGATTGTTCCCCTGAGTCCAGGTCTTCATCTGAAGAATCCAGTTTCCTAGGTCTCTTGAGTGGAGTGGAAGACCAAGTAGGAGCAGGAACAAAGACCCTTGACGAGGTTTCAAGGCCATCAAAGCATTAAATAAACCCAGAGTGAAATCCTGACATTCACATTGGGAATCTTTAACACAGGAAATTTGCTTTGATTTCTATTTCTTCTTCTGCAGGATGTCCACTTGAAACACCCACGGAGTGTCAGATCCTTAGCAAGATTCAATAATGGTCATAGGAATCTTCTTCCTAAGTCCTGAGGAATCTCCCTCAGTCCTTCAGATATAATCAGCAGAGGTTCCTCCTCAATGTTGGTTACAGACATTTGAAAAGCCTCAGAAGATGTGTGAGAAGCTGGATCTACTCTGGCCTCCAACATGGTTGTGGCAAAGGAATCCGAAGCAACCACCAGATGGTCCTCTGGGCTTTCACTAGCCTCAAGACAGATGCCCAGGGGAGGGTGGACAGCAGCTGGATCACACGTAACCTTTTTGGTCTTCTTCTTGGCAGATGGCTGGCCCATGGGATGGGAGGATTCTACCACAGCACCCTGAGCCAACAACTTAAGATGGTGATTCTCTAGGTATACGGACAAGGAGGAGAGACAACTATGTAGGATCTTAGGCACAAACACCTGGCAGATACAGCAGTGTGCATGATCATGGAAACCACTAAACAAAAGAGAGACTGGTTGCGGCAGCCTTTAAGGAGAATCTGCCTCCCACACTGCCATTTTTCCTTTCTGGATGACATGAACCCAACAACAACAAAAAATAGAAGAAAGAGAAGAAACCCCAATGGGGCATTTATCTGAAAACACCGCTTGGTAACCAGTATAGCAGACAGGCATTCAGACAGACATTCAACAATGGCATTCAGACTTGTGGTAAAGAAGGTCTGAGTGTGTGCATCCATATAGCATCTTTATACCCTAGTCCTTCTGCGGGGAGCATACGCATGATGTATGACACCTATAAGGACTAAAGGCTTTGGTATATTGTCCAGACATTGGAGTATCCTGGGTAGATCCCTTAGGGAAAGAATAATTCAACAGTAATATGGAAGGACATCTACAAATGCAGTCACAAATGGGTTGTATTAGAGCTAGTGAAAGAATGCAGCTTGTTGGTATATACATCTCAGACATATGTGTAGCACCCACTTTTTCTGGATATCAATCATGTAATGAGGCAGGCTGCTTCCCTCCTTTCCACATGGGGAAGCCAGCATCACCTGCTCATTCAGCACCCAGACCACTAATCAATCACACGTGTCTAGGTCACAGTTGAAGTGTTGTCTTCAAACCAAGATGCCAGCTTACAATCCTTTGAAGCTTCTTTTGTATGGCTACACAAGGAAAGTTTCCTGAGTAACTATCAATTAAATGCAATGAAAACTTTTTTTTTACTCTGTAAATATTCAAATGTACAATGAAAAAATATACTATGTTTTGACACTGTCAGATTACACAGAAAAAAAGGATAGCGAAAAGGCAGATGACAATATGGTATTTATGTTAAAACCAGAATATACTCCTATGTAGTATAGTCTTTATAACACGCGTATTTTATCTGTCAAATGGCTAAGCACATTACTATCCAGCAACAGTGCTAACATGGTAGGAGGGTAGAAATTGAAGGCAATGACCATTAGAAAAAATGAGTATACACTGGACTAATGACAATGGGAGTTGTTATTTTTCTGTATTTCCACAGCCCTGCTGTAGCTGGTAATGCATGACCGAGCCCCAGAAATGGGCATCTCCTTCAGCAGTAGGAGGGGGACAGGTTAAATGACAGAGAAACAGTGATGAACTGGGTCCATGCCTATCTACATGACATAAAAGGCCAGAAAAACAAAGATTAGGAAAAAATACTGATTTAAAACAAATTCAAAAAATTAAGGTTTGCATACTACATACAAGTTAATCATATGTTTTCTTTTTAGTTGGACCGACTAATAGAGAAACAGAAGGAAACTCACAGGCGCATGCTGGAACAATTACTTATGGCTGAAAGATCGCACAAGCAAAGTATTTATGAGCTGGAAGATGAAAAAAGGAAGCATGCAGAATACATGGAGAAAAGTGATGAATTCACCACCCTTCTGGAACAGGAGTGCGAGCGGTAGGCTTTCAGCTCACAACATGTAATTTAATAAGTATGATAAAATGTAACATTGCTGCAACAATAAGATATCTCCAAGAGTAATCATTATTCCAGTGTTAGGGGGAAAGTAAAAATGTCATAGTCAAAAAAAGACAACCTTTTTAAAAATAGCTTCAGATATACACTAAATTTTTGGCAAATACTTTTGTTGAACTGTATGCTTTGGACTTCACTATAGAATCAGAAATGCTCTATCGAACTCCAGTAAAGATCCACCAGAAAATGACAAACAGGGTAAAGCACTTGACCATGACTGTTAGATGGGAGCCTAACTCCCACAACCTGCATCAGAACAACCTAAATGGAAGCAAAGCTAGGTATGCATGCATGCATATATGTGGAAATGAGAGAATAAGTTTGCAAGGATTCACACTCCATTCTCTGCTTAGTATGAGTAAAGCAGTACGGTAGCAGGTCAACAATGCTTTAAGTTATGTACCAATGACCATGCCTGTGTTGCTAGTAATATGAACTACTATTGTGCTTTATCAAGGATGCTTAAGCAATGTGGTTTTAATGGCATGTTGTCAGCTTCTCTAACCCCACTACCTCTGCCATCGCCCTTACCATTTCAGAGTTTACATAATTTACTGCAGTTACAAGACAGAGTTCACAAACCAAAGCAGTTAGGCAAATGCTCGATTTTCACAGAAGCTAGCATTTGTTTTTACAGTTCTCAGCAGACACTTCTGTCTGGCAGGCTGCCACTGGAAAAAAAATGAAAGAAAATACTGCATCTGTATATCATAAGTCAGAATATTACATGTACGATAATGTTCAAGGATGGACATGAACAGGTAAACTCAGGGAGGCACAGATACAAAATGTTTTCTGATTTTTTAACAGTTATTAACCTATAAAGGGCAACTGAGTGCAGTTTACTTTAACTTCACATGAATTTTACAGTGTTTTCTGGATGTGAAAACCACTTAACTTGAAAGTTTTGTCCTTAAGCAATAAATTCTGAATGTGATACTCCAAGAAAGCATTAACCTAGGACACCATTGTAAACTCAGAACGTGCTGTCACGCAAGTTTTATGTGGCGAGTTGGAGACTGCATTTTTTTCTCTAACCTAAATATAATGCTTTATTTTTATGGTAAATTAATGCTGTTTGTAGAACTACGGTATCCAGCAATCAACATAATAAATTTAAAGTGTTTTCTTGTAAAACTAAGCAACACCTTTTAATCCTGTTATTTAAAATTATATTTCAGAGAAATGGCACAGTGATTTCACTGCAGAATAACTGCATTGTTCTTACTGATGAGGAAAAAAAAATCTGATCTGCTTTTTCCAGTCAAACTGTCCTGTGTAAAGCACGACATTGTGTTCTTCCGTCTAGCAACATGCATGGACAGCCATCTAGACAGTGAATGCTTATAAACAATGCATCTTCAGCAACGTACAGGCTGTGCAGATCATAGTCAAATGGGGCCCTAAGCAAGGTAATGGACCAGTTCTCCGCAAACAACACAGAGACGTATGACTGGGTTTCCAATCCTAAACAGATTATTTGTTTGCGACAAGTATATTAATAAATTCACCTTGAGAGCAAGCTCTAGATGTCAACACGTACCAAACAAGACTATAATCGGAGAATCTGGAACATAATTCTCTGTAGTGCATGGAGCTTCCCCTGATCTATGCTAAAATGTGTCAAATATACATTAGAAGCAAGTTTTCAGGTTTCTTTTTTTTAATGTTGCATTAAGTTTTCCTTTAGTATTCTGGCATGTAGCGGAGACATCTGCCACCAGATATGTCAAGTTTTTTTTTTTCTTTTGAACTATTTTTCTGTCACATGCTGCCAGCTGACCATCACATTCAATTCCATTAACCCAATCCTGTATGTATCCTGTGGGTGGGGACTGATCACAGGAACTGTCACTAAGGCAGAGATTTTTCTTTTGTTGTCCCTATCACCCTACACATGCTCATTTTGCACTCTGTCAGACATACAATGGGAATTACAGCTCGTCTGTCCCTCACTTTCACAGAGGGCGTAAGTCAGCAGGACAACTTCAGAACACTTATCAGGAAGCACAGCAGTCTCCAATACTGCAACTGTGTCTTGGGCATGTGCTCCGGAGTGCAAGCAACCCCATCCCTTCTTCTGAGAGAGGTGAGGAGATTCTGGTCCTTCATTTGTCTCTCACCCTGTCAACTCCATCAGGCACCCTTGCCTCTTAATGAACTCAGGCTGTGTGGGTCATAGTCAGGGCTTTATCCTTTTATACCAACCAAGTGGGCTATATGTCAAGGCAGGAAGTTATTTTAAAATAATCATTTTACAACATGCAGATTTAAATATTTTGCCTCAAATTCAAACGTGACATACTGGAATTTTCTTTCTTTCTGAAGCAAGCACTGTGCATTTTATCTGCTAAACTAATGTGCTTTTGCTATGATACTCTGATATAGTAATGCAATCACAAACTTTTTTAATATGTTTTTTTGGTATGGCTCCAGAGTTAATTCAGCAATTTTGTCTGGAAAGAAAACAGAACTCACAGATACAGGTCTGAGATTCGTTTAATGACCTACTCATTACCTAACCATATAGTACCCAACATGCAGAGACATCAACAGCCATGAGAATATTTCCATGTGTACAGAATGGGCTATTTGTATGTGCACACAAATGTTATTTGAAACAGAGGTATATGCATCCAAGGGTCCTAACAATATGTAGAATAGGCCACTCTCTACCCTTCAGTACATCCAAGGAGAGAACAGTTAAACAATATACTTACAATCACATCCCAAACCAATTGGCGCTCTGGCTCCAGTTATGCTACTCAAACCAAGGTCAACGGTGTCTCACACAGAAACGCTTCCTCTTCTGCCTCACTGTGGGCACTTCTGACTTAAACATGTTAACTGCTTCTCTGTACATTTAACATAATAAAAAGCAGGTAATCTGCCCTAACAGAAGCAGTTGTACTTCTCAATAAGCAATAAGGGGAAAAGTTTCAAAGGCACTAAAAAGGAGAAAACTATGAGGTGAAATGAGAGGTAGATGCATGAAATTCATGTCATTATGTTAACTGCTTCAGCTATAAGGTAATAACAGAAATAAACACGCTTTCTACAGAACAATGGTAAGAGACAGCACTTGTGCACCTGAACCATACATGGGTCAAAATATAAACACTCTACAGATGGTGGAACAGTGTGCCAGTCTCCCATTAGCACTGTTCTGTTAAATATTACACCAATTTTTCAACTTCAATTCAAATTACCAGTGGGCCTGTGCATATATAAGCTATAGAGCCATCAGGAAACAATCGCTGACAGAAGGAATAAACGGATTATGATGCAAACAGAAAGCAAGTGGTAAATCAAGGAAGATCAACAGACAGTTTAGGTCAATGACAAAACAGGGATCAAGTTATTTGTAGCAAAAAAATAAACTACAGAAAGTATTTTAATGCTGCAATCAAGACGTTCCACTTGAAATGAATAAAATCCGGAGGATGGGAACTAAAATATGGCATCAAAAACAAACTTATATCGAACATAGTAATATAGACAGATCCCAAGCCCAGACATTCCTCAGAAAATCACTAAATCCTGACAGTGAATGTCTCCACAGTATTGTTGATATGTGTGCAATGAACATATCTGAAAACAATACCAGAAATCCGGAATGAACTACCCCATAAAAGGCAAGGAAACCACAACTTCAGAGCAAAGCATAGCCTCCAGCTGACAGTCTGTAGGCTAGCTGTCTGCTCTGAGCCACAACTGGAAGCTTGCCTGGGTATTGCACTTAACATAAGGTTTCAGTTTATTGTTCATGCTGAAATACAGTTCAGAAGCATTACAGATACAGGACTGGATTCTGGAACTTTCAGTGCCAAATTACTCTAGGGCTTGCTTAAAGGATACTGAAGTTTGTGCACTTAAATAAGGAATAGGATTTCCTTTGGCTAAGGGTCACACAGTACCATCATCTGGTTCTCAAAGACAGATATCACATACACACACACTAAAGCATTCACATCCATCTCTCAACATCCAAACATAGACATAGAAGTTATGTCCCAACCATGGTAAAGAGGGGGAACTACTTTCAATTGTAGCTTAAAGAGATAGATGATTATTCATGTGCCAGTGAAGTCCCTTTTTTACTGTATTTTACTTGTGTACTATAAACATACACTACAATAAAGTTGAATACTGCATGCACCACAGCAGCGGAATTTCTACAGGTCACAAAGAATGCAGAAGGAAGGAAGCAGAACACATCTGGCCTCAATAAAATGACATAATGTTTCAAATTCTACAAAGCAAGAGCTAAGTGCAGTGGGGTGTACAAGATTACTGCAGTGGTTGCTCTAATCCAGAGGTTCAGAGGTGCCAAGGCTAACTAGTCTCACACACACAATAATATAAGAAGCATTTATCATCACAATACTTCAACGGTGCAAACAAAGCAATCTGCAAACCGTGTGTGAATGGCACAGAGGGGGTCAAACTAAAGACTGCCAGATAGTATGTTTCCAAAATGACTGATACAAACATGGGATGCAACATTTGACTAGAACAAATATGGCACAGCACATGAATAGGATGAACAACATATAGTGATAGATATCAGATACGTCTTTGCAAGGGAAGAGATCAGTATAGCAGCTTCTGTGGCTTATCTGTTTAGATGTCTGTCTTTAGGAAAGCAAAATGAAAAGTGATAGGTTCAAACAGGAGCAATGGTTAATAATCCTCACTATTGAAAACAAGTTGTGGCAATAAGACAAATTGTAGCACTAGTGAGGAAGTAGTCTTTGCATCACAAAGTAATACAAGACACTAGTAGTTTCTAGTACCTCTATTAATGCAAAATAGGTGCTCTAGAACACACCTTAAAAGAGAAGGGGTTGAACTAAAACTCCTTATTCAAGTATTTGCCATCATAATACAGAATAATCAGAAAATGTGCCCTCATACTCACAATCATTGTGCAAAGTCTCATACAGGGGACTGCATGTGATGTTGCTTGCCTGCAGTCCTAACAGTAGTGTGACTCAAATTCGAATCATGCTACTGTCAGACTTGTGGGTGAGCAGTACTGCACACAATCCCTTTATGGGACTGAACACAATATTCATGTGCAGTAAATTGCATAACAAGAAGATCCACTTGCTTATTGTCTTACCTCTATGCTACCTTCTAGCTGCATTTTTGTCCTGGAATTACTTACTTAAGATGGAAATTACTTTTGTGACTTCTTGTTCCTCAAAAATGGCAGCACATCAAGTCTGCTCCATGGTCTGCAGTGATTTATAAAGGTTTGATCCTCATTGCCATGACTGTGCACCAGAGTACATTAGCATAAAATGTTAATGGGGGATTGCTTGCAGTGAGTGCTCCAAATGGCTGGAACAACCCTGCATCACTAATGGATGCAGGAAATGTCTGTGGTTAAGATAACAGTAGGTCTATCTGCACTGCAGGTTACACTGCTGCCAGAATATTTTTTCATCTGTGCAAAGCAGTTTTTATAGGTTCATAGTTTAGTACTAAGCTAACTGCCCTTGCGAGCCATTTTAAGCCTAGCCAATTATCCCTTGTGAGACTCAAACCCTGCACCTTGTGTTTGTAAGGCAAAGACCTTAACCATTAAGCCACCCTCCCAAAATTTTCTTTTTTTATTTTGTAGTGTAGCACTGATGTGTAACTGAACAACATAGTGAGGAAAGGGGATCGGTGCTGCAGTTAAAAACACTATCCCATCCATACAAATGCAGTTCAGGTCCCAGAAGTTTTTCCCTTGAGACTCGGTCCATATGCAGTTGGAATGTTGTTTGTGAACTGCGTATGATCCTTGGGATGACGTGCATTTATTGTCCGTGTTTAGACAATGCGATAAGACTATGTACATTATTTTACTCCCTTGTGTAGGAATTACTATGAATTGTAGACTGTTTTGGTATGTCATTCTGTGGTGCATCAACTTTTCTCTGTGGTATGCAGTCATGAACAATACCCAGTGAGGGGGCAGGACATTATTCTTACTAATGACAGCACCAACTGAACTCTGGAGAATAAAAAAGCAAGATTATTTTTCAATATCATCAATTTCTGTAAGTACTTTTAACAAGTATGCAATTAAGATTATCAAAAGAATTATTTTTCTATGTAAATAAGTACTTTTTTTGCAAAAGAAATACAACTAAGATTACTGAATCAACTTTTGTTTGAAACCTTTCAGATTTAAACTTTTAAAACTCTTGAGGTATATTTAATGCAACTATAAAAATACATAAAAAGGGGAAAGGTGTGTTGACTCTAATGCTGTGTGACAAATGTGTCATAAAATAAAAGTATACCATGCTCTACTTCTGCTTCACTGCATCTACCAGGATTACAATGCTTTATCAGCATTCTACAGCACATCAGTGCATAATCTCAACACTGTACGTTTAATTTCAATTGTTAATAAAGTAAATGGGCACTTTTAAAGTTAAAATGGCTTAAATTATTAGAACTGTTGCAACTGACAAATTCTGCAGCTGCATGGGCGGCTAGCAGCTGCCTACTAAAATCCTGTTATTCTGTATCAGAAAAATGACAATTACTTATAGGGCATGTGAACTGCCTGGCATATTTGTGCTACCCAAACTCTCAAGGTGCAGGTTTTACAGTAGTAGGCCTTTCTCAACGGGAACCTTGCAGCAGGATTCTACCAGCATCTTCACACTGGAATGGAGAACCCACCATCAGCTGTTCACCATATCCCTTCCCAGCCACTTCCTCTTATGCCCAGAATAGTAGTCAACCTTGGATGACTGTAATTCATGGTTAAAACCTCTACGGTATGCAACTAGCTATGTACCCATTTTTGTACAATTTTAACTTAGTGTTGTGCAGCTGACATAACAATGTAAGTATACTGACTTGTATGATATTGCTGTTGGTAGTATAGTAATATTATATTACTGATATGCTATAATTTGGACCACACATGGAGCACTACAGCACTCTTGTCTGACTGCAAATGCAACACTGGCTTTTAAAAGCCAGTACTGTATTAGAGATCAGTATCAGCTGATTGCATGCCCCTGTTGCCCTACCCTATCTACAGTACTGAATGGATGTACCTTAACTATAACAGGCACTTCTCGATATGTGTCTAGTAGTCCTGACTGGAAGTACTTCGTGTTCTGATATTACCTGACGTTACCAGAGATACATGCCAGTGACGTATGTATAATACATGCATATGTAATGCAGTGGGCACCAGATAATTGTGCACTTCCAGAAATTCATACCCATATTTATTTTGTTTCTGTATTTATTGACATGACTGACTACTGTTTATAATCACAGGAGTGGACTGATGACAATGAAACCATTTCAGCAACATCCTGGGTTAGCTACAGAAATAACAGAAAGACATATTATCAGCAAGTATGATACAATACAATTAAAACCACAATGTACAATAACAATGAGAAATAATAAAGAGATACAGTTGACAATATTAACTGTAATGAGTACAATATGGGCATCAACAGATGAAAGATCAGAATTAAAGGTAAAGCATACAGCAAGTGAACTGAAATAATGTGGATGAGAGTGTGACATAAGGGTATTAGATATGACATAACTGAATTTAACAGCAGGAAAACAGATTTTGAATGTACTGTAACACAGCATATAGAATATTTAGAGACAAAGGAAAAGTAGCACCTTTTTGTACCTCCATTTGCTAGCAAGCTTTAGTGGACTGGCAGAGCCACGCTGGCTGGTTCGGCAGGTAACTGCCATGATGATATGCCACTCATCACTATGCAGTACACAGTTATCAAATGTAAAAGATTTCTCTGCTGCTAAGTTGATGCTATGTACTTTGAAATCAGTACTTAGTTAAGATCCTAACTCCTGGATACTAAGGGTGAGCTACTGACGTAACTATTTGACAGTGATAGCAGTGAAAGGCCGAATATAGACTGCCATGTGAACACACAGTAGTTACACATTGCAGCTACAAGCTTTGTTTAAACACCTTTATTAAATTCAAACATTTTAACACAGCAAGCTTTAAGACAGAACGTCTTGTATACTGGAGGTGTGTTAACACCACACCTACATCTATGCGAATTTGTGCTCACACAGTACTTTGATCAATGCAGAAAGTGCATATACGTTCTCCTGACAGTGCTAGCATACATTTATACATAAGGCGGACACGGTACAAATGTTCATTTGTAGACTAAGTGGAATTTACTGGTCATGGACTGTATGGATGACATACAATTTATGCCCACAAACACAAGCAAGTAGCTGGCATACACTTCGTCACACACAATGCAATGTTGACACAGTTCTGTGTGAGACAACACAATATCTGCATTACAGAGACTTGGAAATCGGTACATGTGATGCCATATTACCTGCTTCTTAGAATCAAAGTAGAACCACAAATGCTTTCCTTAACATTGTGAATATGATGTGATTAAACTGTGATCTGATGTATAAGTGTACTTTGGTGTCCAGAATTATCTACCATGCTTACAGTAGTCATAACGTTTGATAAAACAAAATTCAGTGGGAACATGTTCTAGTCCCAGTCCATCAAATCTAGAGTATGATGACTGGGTATGTAATGAGTATGCAATTCGCAGACTGTCACCATGCCCTTTCTTCAGAGACAATGAATGCTTCTGAATTAGAAAATAACAGAAATGGAGTGCTGTCACAGTTACCAAACAAAGTGGTACAGAAAATGAAGTCCTTTGCATTAAATATAGCCATGTCTGTCTCTGTTTTCAAATATCAGCTAATTATACTGCTTGTAAATTTCACCCATCTACACAAGAGACAGAGATTATTTAACTTTGTTTTACTGAGTGACCTTCCAAACCTCTTGTATCAGAGGTACATGGGATACATGCCAAGGATACCTACAAACATCAGGTGTTTCAGCTCATTGGCAATTCTGAATGCCCATGACTTGTTTTGTCGTTTTACTGGACAATTTCAGGCCAATAAAGCCAAACCCATTTGCATGTATCCCATGTACCTGAGGTTTGGGAGGTCACTCAGTGAAATTTCTAGCTTTGCTGGAGTTTTCATTTTGTTTTTACAGATTGTTTTTTTCAGTGACCTTCTCACTCATTGTTTTAGTTTGTTGTTTGGGATATTTTTGCAGTGACCCTAATGATAATGGACATCAGCTGGGTATAACAGCCCTGTGTTTCTAATGCTTAGTCAAACACTCAGCTTGTGCTGTGCTGACGAGGTCATAACAGGGCCGAAATATGCATATCCACAGCTAGTGGGGTTTGCTTTATTGGACTGAAATTTTCCAGTAAAATGATGAAACAAGTCATGGGCATTCAGACTCGCCAATGAGCTGAAACACCTGATGTTCATAGGGATCATTTGCATGTATCCCATGTATCTCAGATACAAGAGGTTTGGGAGGACACTCAGTGGAGTTTCTAGCTTTGCTGGAGTTTTCATTTTGTTTTAACTTTGTTTTAGGAATCATACGTCTCATTTCTACCACATACTTTTAACATTGTGGATATGCTATCCACAACTGTTATTTTACAGATTTGTTTGTAATGAAATTCAAGTCTTTCCCAGTAGATCATCCATACAATAACCCTAACAAAAGACTGCATGGTCCATTAATGTGACAATTTATCCCATCTTACAATCATTAACATAGTTATCTACACAATAACATTTGTTTTAAAAAGATCTACATAGCTATAGAACAATAACTGAGGAAGGGTGGGATCTTGTCTTATACTAGTGGTCACAAATGGCTGCTTGCACATTTCTTCTAGTAGTTGCATTCATTGTTTTTTACAGTATTCACAAACACATACCAATCTTAGTGTTTTGGTTACTTTTATTTTCAGGGCGCATTTGAAAATGCCTTCATACATTAAAAAGCCAAAAATGTCAAGTGTTTTTTAAATTAAAGAATAGCTGTATTTATTTTAGTTATGGGACAGTAGTGAATTGGACACCTACTTATGTCTCAAAGTTGAGCAGCTTATAGTGGGGCAATGAACAGTCAAGTTTCGCAGCAAAACTGGTGTGAATTAATTTTGGGTAGGAAGATAAAGAGTGGAAGAAAATTTTCTCTTGTGATAACTAGTCTCCAAGCCATACACACACTTGTTGAAAGAGCCGAAGGAATGTACTGACATAAGGGAGCAATACTTGAAAACTTGTGTGACTGGGAGCTTCCCTGACACACGTCAAGTTTTTTTTTTTTTTTTAACACAGTATGACTGTTGTGAAGGACTAAGCCTAATCTCAGATGTTAGACAGTCAGGTTCTGGAGTATACATTACAGCCTGCCACAACTGGCACTGTTAACATGTTGGCATCTACATCTTTTACCAATGCCATGCAAGTGCTTGAGTCAAGAGAAGCACAACTGGTGATGGCTCTAATCACAGATATCATGAACACAAATGTCTACGGAAACTGGCCATATCATGTTTAGACTTCTCTTTTGATCTCGGATGCCAAGCACTTGATTGCACTGACTACAAGGTAACATTTGGACAGTATGAACAGCATTAAAAATGTTAAGAAGTGAGTACATAGCTCTGAGATCATGTATAAAGGTGTGAAACAACATTTGTTTTGTATAAAAAAAGCATTTGCAAACATCTTTATGCATGCAAACACTTTTTATACAAAAACAGAAGGTCATTTGACACCTATTTACAAATAAAACTTTAAAAAAAAAATTGATCTCAAATGTGGAAGACTAAACACACTGAGCTGTGTTTATGGCATGAACAGTCATGGATAGGCAGGAGGCAGAGACGCTTATGTCACTTTAGGTTCTAACTGTAATTATACTGGATTAATGTATGTAAGTAACTTTAAGTAAGTTATGTAATTGCCAAACAGTTAAATTAATTGTTTGGCACAAAAATAAAAATTATGTACTTACCATAACGTTCCGTGTGAGTTGTTTATCTTGCCTTCATTCTTACAGATGGGTTCGGAGCCGATCCTCAGCTCCGAGTCGGCCTACTACAAAGCTCGAGGTCTTCAGACAGCACGAGGCCAAGCCCCTATCCCATGATGCACCTAGAGTTACCTCAGACCTTGTTTGCTGCGTATAATAATACCATGTGTCATTTTATCACTCTAAGAGAAAGCCATAGAAGGAATGAGCAACCAAGAAGAATCTAGAATCTCGGTCCTCGAAAAAAAACCTTGGAGGGGGTAGGGGGGTGGAAATTAAGAATGAAGGCGAGATGAACAACTCACATAGAACGTCATGGTAAGTACACAACTTCTATATGTGAAGTTGTTCTACCTCGCTGTTCATTCTTACAGATGGGTAGCGTCCCAAGCACCATCTTTCTCGGGTGGCTCACGGGAGTATGTTTTTCAGACGGCAGACTCAAAAGAGGCCCTGTCCACTTTGTAATGAGTGATAAAGGTATGAGGTCTTGACCAAGTGGCTGCTGCACAGATGTTGTCTATAGGAAATCTAGCAGAAAAGGCAGAGGATGTAGATAATGCTCTGGTAGAATGAGCCTTTAATTTTGTGATGCAAGGGCATATTAGCAGCTGAATAAACAAATGTGATACAATCGGATAACCACTTAGAGTTGTTTTTGCCACTGGCATACCTTTTCTTGAATCTGAAAAGGAAACGAAAAGCTGTTCTGATTTCCTGAACTCTTTTGTTCTATCCAAGTAAAATCTGAGCTGTCTATGAACATCAATTTTGTGCAGCATGTACTCTAAGTTGTTGGTATGTTAAGGAAAGAACAATGGCAAATCAATAATTTGGTTAAGGTAAGTTTCGATACAAACTTTAGGCAAAAAAGAGGGATTAGTTCGTAGTGAGACTCTGTCAGCATGGAAAATTAGTTAAGGAGGCATTACGGACAAGGTTTGAAGCTCTGACACTCTGCAGGCAGAAGTGATAGCTATTAAAGAGATAGTCTTCCATGACAAATATTTCAAATTGCATGAGGAAGCTGGTTCGAAAGAACGGAGAATAATGCATGAAAGCATAACATTTAGATTCCGTGGGGTATAAGGGGACTTTGCAGGTGGTCTGAGATGAAAAGTCCCTTTCAGAAAGGCTTTGGATAGTTTGTGTGACATTATGTTGAATCCTTCAAATCCAAGGTGAAAATTATTGATAGCAGCAAGTTGAACCCGAACTGCTGCTGCTGCAGCTCCTTTGCTGAAAATCACAGTCAAGAACTCTAATATGGAGGCCATAGGAGCTTGGTAGGGATCAATGTTATTTTGAGAGGCCCATATACAATATCTTTTCTATTTGCTAAGGTATAGCTTCCTAGTAGAGAATATATGAGAAGATATTAGAATGTGTTGCATTTCATTTGAAAGGTTATGGAACCTGGATATGTTGGGAAATGGAGCAGCCAAGTTGTCAGCTTCTGGGATTGGAGAGAGGGATGAAGTTCCCCCGGGTGTGTCAGAAGATCTGGAACTGGGTCTAGAATCCAAGGGTCCTCCAATTGATGAAGTCGAAGGAAGGGGAACCAAATCTGATGAGGCCAATGAGGGGCTATTAGAATGATGGTCCTTCCCAGGGCTTTTGCTTTCTGTAGTACTTTGGGTATCAAGGGAATTGGTGGGAATGCATAGAGGAGACCCAGAGGCCAATCGTGGATGAGTGAGTCCCTTGGGGTTTCTCCCCGGAGGGGGAATCAGGGCAAAGTAGCTTCTGCATTTCGTGTTCATGTGGTTGGCGAAAAGGTCGCAGCAAGGCTGGCCCCACCTGCAGAATATTCTGTCCGCTATTTCTTTCTTGAGGGACGACTCGTAACGCAACAAAATTGCTCTGCTCAGCTTGTCTGCTACCACGTTGGATTTCCCCGGGATGTGCATTGCTAACAGAAAGCACTGGGTAGATGTAGCCCATTGCCATACTCTTAGGGCCTCGTGACAAAGGGAGTAGGACCTGGTTCCTCCTTGTCTGTTCAAGTACCAGACCACTGACATGTTGTCCATCTGAATCGCAATTGTTCCCAGAGGAAGAGAGTCCTGGAAGAACTGCAACGCTAAAAGTACCGCTGTCATCTCCAGGACATTGATACACAGATGTGTCTCCTGATCGGTCCATGTGCCTTGGGCTGTTCTTCCCTGAAAATGCACCCCCCCCCCACCCTATCAGGGAAGCGTCCATGGTCACTGTGGCCGCTGGTGGGGGTAGAACAAAAGGATGACCTATTGTAACATGGAGTGGTCAACCACCACAGAAGATCCATTTTGCATGTGTTTGTGATTATAAGATGAGACATTGGGAGCTCTTGGTAAGACCATTGAGTGAAGAACAGCCATTGCAGAATCCGCATGTGCATGCGACCCAAAGGTAGGTATGGCTAATATTGCAGCTGCCATTACGCCTAACAATTTTAGTACTTCAGATGCTGGAGCCTTGTTTTTGAATATGATATTGTGGACCTGCTGATTGAGACTTCCAGCAGAAAGAGTCTTAATACTCCAAGTGATCGTGGTGGTGTCCAATTCTGCTCTGATAAAAACGGTAAGTTGCAATGGCGACAAGGCAGATTTTTCTGAGTTTACTGTAATGTCCAGATGACTGCAGAGTGAAAGAGTGGTGTCTCTGGCTTGTATGAGCTGATGCCTGGTGGTGGCGATGAGGAGCCAATCATCTAGGTACGGAAATACCTGGAATCCTAAACATCTCAAATGAGCCATGACCACTGCCATACATTTGGTGAACACTCTGGGGGCTGTAGTGAGACCAAAGGACAGGGCTCGAAACTGGTAATGATTGGCTCCCAGCTGGAAACGCAGATGATCCCTGGATTGTCTGGCCATTTTTATTTGGTAGTACGCATCCTGGAGATCTATAGAGTACATCCAGTTGTCTTTTCCTAAAAAGGGAAGTATCGACTGAAGCGAGACCATCCAGAACTTCTCTTTCTTGACAGATCTGTTTATTCTGCTGAGGTCCAAAACAGTTCTCCAGTCCTCTGTCTGTTTTGGAACTAAAAAGAATCTTGAGTAAGTTCCGGATCCTATCTGATCTGCTGGGACTGATTAGATGACTCTTTCTTAGCAACGTTTGGACCTCTATTGTTGCCTGTTCCCTGTAACTGGGTGGAACGTCCAGGATTTTTGTTGTCAATGGAGGGGGTGTGGCAAAAGGAATGAAATATCCTCTGGAAATGATACTTTGTACCCAGCTGTCGATTGTTATTTTGAGCCAGGCATCTGGATACAAAGATAAGTGACCCCCAACTGCCTCCAGAGTAGGACAGTCGGGCCTCCTTTCAGGAGCGCTGGTAGGGTTTCCCAAAAAACTGATCTCTGTCACCCTGGTTTGTGGACCCCCTCTGCTGTAAGGGTGGCATCTTCCATTATTGCCCCTCCTCTGCACCTGGAGGGGGGGGGGTTCACCACGAAAGGCTCCTTGGGCTTTAAAGAACCACATCTTTCCTCCACTTTGACCCTTGGGGTATGGTCTGGTAGGGGTGGAAAAACAGACTCAGACAGAGTCTTTCCTTCCTGTTCACAACTGGTCAAAGTTTCCTTAACTTTGGGCCTGAAAAGGGACGAGCCATCAAAAGGGGTGTTGACAAAGGATGGCTTAAAGGGCTCCGCGAAGGAACACAAGCTCATCCAGGAGCATCTCCTAACAGCAATTCCTGTACCTGCTGCTCTGCTCGCTACATTAGCTGCACATGAAATGAGGTACATAGACGAGTTTACTATGGAACTGAGGGTAGCAAGCCGGGAAGCAACTTTATCTGAAGCGCCTGCAGCTACTGTACCCTGAAGAGTATCTCTGAGCTCTTTTAGGAGATCTCTTTGCAGTCTAGTAAAATGGGTGAGATAGTTGAGCGAACGCAGTGCAAAAGTTGCTGAACTGTACATGCGCTTCCCATATCTATCCATGATCCTAGAGTCTCTGTTAGGAGGATGGATAGAGGAAGAAGTTTCTGAAATTTCCTTTTTGGTGGCTGCTGCCGCCGCCACCACCATGGCATCAACTGGCACTCCCCCTTGGTAAGAAATGATTTTTCCTGGGGTGCAGAAATAAATTTATTAGGCATCCTGGGGACAGCTCCATGATGTCCGGAGACTCCCACGCCCTTCGTGAGACCAGCTCCATAAACTCACTGAAGGGTGAAGACACCCAAGAGGTGGGGGGTTGAGACCGAAAGCCTTCAGGAGAACCGACTCGTCTTCAGTACGGTTGGTGGACTGCCAGTCACCCCTCTGCCTAAGGATTTCTAATATCTCAGCAAATGAGATATCTTCAGAGGGGGACAGTGGGGACCCTTCTAATTCATCCAAGTTGGTAATGGATGTGAGAGACTCCTGTGGGGAGTCTAAATGCTTCCGCTTACAGATTCTCATCCTTGTTACCTCATCAGTGGGAACTTCTGGTGAGGTCTCGGAAGAGCAGGAACCACCCAATGGGGCTTCCTGAGGCTCTGGGTCACTATGCTTAGAAAGGATCTGTAAAGCAGAAGCAGACACAGGTGCTTTTGGGGAGGAGGTAGCCGGACATGAAGTCGAAGATGTCTTAGGAGACATAACTCTCCTCATGGCTTTGAAGGCAACTCTGCATCGATGAGAGGGGACCGACAGATCCGAGGAAACCATTGATACCCCTGACACCGGGACAGTGGGCTCCAAGCCAGAGGTAGGAGCCGAGCTCATCCGAGCTGAAGCCCTGAGAGGCAGAGTCAACTATCCTCCTCGGACCCGACCAGAGAGTGTCAGCTCCTAGATTCCATGATCGGCGCAGAGGACGTCAGAGTAAACAGAGCCGAGGACACTGGAGCAGGCGTTGGCTCTGAAGGCTCAACGATCATCAAATCTGACTCCTCCGGCTCTGAAGGACCAGTATGGCTCGGAGGAGGAAAAGTAGTAGATAGTAAAAGGGTCTTAGGTTCCGAAACAGTTTGGGTCAGAGCCGATAAAAATTTTGCAAATGCCACTGCCTGTAAAAACTTCTGCACCACACTATCCACATCCAAATCGGAAAAGCTTATCGAAGACCGAGATGAGTGGATAGAAAGAGGTACAGATTGCAGGAGTCGTGATTTAGGCATTTTGGATACCGGTTCCAGAACCGGGAACCGGCTCCAAAAGAACAAGAAGCTCGGCTCTGATGGCTGTGGAGCCGACGTCGATGTTTTTTTTTTTTTATTTCATAACTTCCAAAGAAGAAGAAGCCTTGGAAGACTTTGAAGATTTGCTAGACCTGTCCTGGTCACTCAAAGCTTCCTGGAAAGACGGTTTAACTAGACCTCTATCTATTAGCTTTCTCTTTCTCTCCTGAAGGACCCTGGAAGAGAAGGAATGAAAAATGGAGCAACTTTCCTGAAGGTGCAAAGCTCCCAGACAGTAAACACAATTAACATTGCTATCTGTTACAGACATTTTCTGTCCACATTTTGGACATTTCTTGAACCTTGACTTAGGATGTTTATCCCTATCCTCGTCAGCCATAATGAACAGCACAATATCAGTGAAACTACAACAATATGCTAAAGACACACCCAAAACTAGTTAAATAAGCCCTGATAAAAACAACTATGGGCTAAATATCTTGTGACAAGTGTCACTGTAAACACAGACACACACTGTAACTATATCTAAGTGCTTCTAAATATCAAAAGTCATCAAAGCACACAATAACTATATAACTACTCTCTATACTAAATATAAAAGCCTTTAGAAAAAATCGAAGGCCAAAAGCTATATATATATATATATATATATATATAATATGAAAAGGCACACCAAGGAATAGCACACTAAAGATATATAAATGCTAAAGAAATTAAAGCTAAAGCTAAGAAAGATAAGAAAAAATCTTTGTAATAAAGTTTTACTGGCCCAAACTATTGTTGAGGAACCTCTGATCTACTGCAGTGGCAAACTAGATCTGAGGTAAATCTAGGTGCATCATGGGACAGGAACTTGGCCTCGAGCTTTGTAGTAGGCCGACTCTGAGCCAAGGATCAGCTCTGAACCCATCTGTAAGAATGAACGGTGAGATAGAACTTCACATCTAATGATTTCACTCCTTTAAACATGATCTTTAATTTAGGTGCAGAGAAGGCCTACATTGATCATAGCGGCAGGGCCTCCAGTGAATACAGCTGCACAAAATTTTCTAGTGAGAAATCTTGTTTAGTGGACCTAATCCAAATATACTCTAAAAATCTGATATGTTTTTCCCTTTGTGTGTAAGTGTATGTAAGACTTGGATGTGCACACACAGAAGTTAACAAGAATAAATGATCCCAGATGACAAACTCTCAGTGAAGTAATGTCCATTTTCTGAAAAGAATATAAGAAATTACACAGAACTTTAGCTGTACTAATGGCATATGGATAACACACCAGTTAGCAGCCTAGACAGCTTAGGGTTAACTGTGAAAAAGAAGTGAGTGGCCAAGTGCTACTTTACATTTCTGAGAACAGTGAGGACTTGATACCTCCATCTCTGCCTCTAAATAATCTCAGGTGCTACAGACAGGATTGACTGAGGAAGTAGCACTCATAACTAATACACAAATACAAAAAACAGGCTCCGTAGTGTAGGGAGATGAAGCCCTCAGTGCAACCCAGATGACCCAAAACTGACAACTGGCTCAGGTGCTGTAAAAGCCAGGGAGGGCGGGATAAGAAAGAGTGGCTTTACCAGCTCACAACATGAACAGGGAGAGAGGGAGGAGTTTCTGTATATGATGAAGGCACATTACTGGTGATGGGGATATAAAATAAACACAGGACAGATCATTAGTAAAGCTACAGTATCTGCAGTGGAAGGATCTGGCTGACATTGTGTGTGGTGATGTGTGGATGTTACTAGCTCTGCCCAGTTAGGACATGCAAAAAAATCCTCCCTGACATTCAGAGTCAGCATATATAGCTGCAGACTGCTCCACTCCACTTCCCTTGCCCAAGCCCACCATCAGTGCAGTCCAGGTCCCAGAGGATCATACTGGGGACATGAAAAAAAAGGTGCAGCTGGGGTAGCTGATGGTTTGCTGGGGGCTTGAAAATGGGAGGGGGGAAAAGTAAAGGACTAGTTAATCAGAAATGCACGTATCTAGGAAATGAGGATCTTCAGACAGCACAAGAGGGTAAGTTATACTAGACAAATTCTCTCTTCCACAGGCAGTATGGCAACACAGACTTCTCACAACCCACAAATGGAAGGAGGTACCTGAGATGACAAGGGAAGAAAGGTAGAAACAAAAAAAAAATCCACTCTGGGCAAAACTTTGAAACATAATGCTGTTCTGACAATCTGCATTAATCAGGAAATGAACCTCTCACATGCTTCTGTTTTCCTGAGTTAAAGGTCACTGTGTATGCATGCAAACCTCAGCCAACATGAGACAGGGCTAAAGCACTGTTATCAGACAAATAATAAAAGACATCATCATATAGCTGGAAGAAAGTGAGAGAGAGAGAAGCAAACAAGCATTAAGCATTAAAAGGAGCAAAAGTTGCACAGAATTTCAGCATCTGGACTGGTAAGCTTAAAGACAGTATTCTCATCAGTGCTGACTGACTAATCTAATAGCAGATGACTCTAATATTGTTGACAGCAAAGAAGTTTCCAATACTTAGTCATATTTGTTGACATATATGTACAGCTAACAGAGCATCATTCACAAAAAATGTATTAATACACAGCTGTGCTAAGTTAGAATTACACTGCGAGTCATTTAACACTACTTACTAATATTAAAAAAAACACTCTCCAACTACTTTCCATATTGTTCGGGTTTCAAAAATAGTGTAATGCCCTGATCCAGTTAGTCTGCAAAGCCAGAAGCATAGCACAGCTTCAGGAAGGCATTGTGGAAGTGCCCATATGTGCTGTTGGTCCCCTTCCTACAACACTCTTCACCAATGAATCTTTGCAGGAAAACACACCAGAAAAGGGCTGCTGAGCCACTGAGGCTGCAAAGTCAGCATGACTGCTTGCATTTCTGAAGTGCAACATGTACAAAGTGAGGTTTCAGGGGCATATGAATACTTCCATGCATATTAAAGATGCCAAAGGATGCCCCTAAAACACATTAAGCAATGTAGTGCAGTCCTTAGCTTGTTATGGCCCTGTGCAGTCAGGTATAGAAAAAAACCTTCTGAGACATGTGTTTGAAATTCTATATTGCTTATCTGCACCTGAAGGAATAGGTTCATAGATTAGTACCTAGCCAACTGCCCTTGTGAGCCATTTTAAGCCTAGCCAATTATGCCTTGTGAGACTCAAATCCTGCACCTTGTGTTTGTAAGGCAAACACCTTAACCATTAGGCCACCCTCCAACCCTAGGTGGGTGGGTTGGATGGGAAATTAAGTGGATTTTACCATCTCAGCTATCCTAGAGGGAGGGGATGGGTTTTCATCAGAGAATGATGGCCCTCAGCAATGAGAATGAAGGTATCCATCCTGGCTTAATAATACCAGGCCACACAATGAAAGATGTTCTTCAATTTAATGGCCTTACGTCACTGTACATCAGGCACGGGAGTAGGGAGTGGATAGGGCATCACAAAAAATCTCTATGTTAACAAATATCATACTGCACTGGGATGTTTCTATGACTTCTTGGACTACAAGAAAAATACTGGATTAGATCTTGGAGTCAGGTAAGTCAGTGCCTGAGATCAAGAACAAGTGCCGATGAGGGACAAAACTTTTTACTTATTTATTTATTTTTTTAATTCCACATGCCTAGCATGCTCATGTTTGATTTATTTAAATAACTACCCTAATCATGCCTGCTCAACCTGATCGACTTCTTTGAGTCAGTCACCAGAGCTGTGGATGAAGGCAAGGCGGTTCATACAGCCTACCTTGATCTGGCCAAGGTCTTTGATACCATTACCCACTCAGGAATCATAGAAAAACTCACTAAGCTAGGCATCAACCCCTTTATCACTAGGTGGGTTGCAAACTAGCTCACAGATAGAACCCACAGTATGAAAGTAGCTGATTCCAAGTCAGACTGCCGACCAGTCAAGAGTGGAGTCGCACAGGGTTCGGTCCTGGGTCCTCTCCTGTTTGGTATCTACTTCTCTGAAGTCCAGGCCAACACGAATGGACTCTGGCTGACAAAGTTCACAGATGATTGCAAGTTGGGAGCCATAATTAACACCCCAAGTGATGCTGACATCCTACATCAAGGCCACACTGAGACCAACGACTAGTGTCAGAACCATGGCATTAAGCTCAATACCAAAAAATGTGTTGTCATCCCCTTTGGGAAAAAAACTAGTTCCCATGAATTACCACATCGATGATAGTCCACTGAACACAGAAGGCTTCATAAGAGATCTGGGAACATAGGTTGACAGCAACCTCTCTTTTGACCACCACATTGCCACTGTTGTCAGAAAGTCTTTTCATGTGGCACATCTCATTACTAAGGGTTTTGCATCCAGGAAGAAAGAAGTCATTGTCTCCCTCTACTCTTCCCTCATTAGGTCAATCATTAAGTACAATGTGCCATTTAGCATGTACCTCACTAGACTCTTGCAACTGGAGAGGCCGCAAAAATACCTCACAAAGAGGATCCTATGCCTTAAACACTTGTCCTATATGGCCAGACTCAAAAAACTCCCAACTATTCTCTGTCTCATATCACCTACTTAGAGGTGATCTCTTCTTGATTTACAAAGCCATGTCTGACACAGCTCTGTTAGAAATGCTACATCTAACGAAATTCCAATTCCTCCGCACTACACACTCCAGAGACCTCAGCCTCATTACCACAATCAAAAGAACAAGCTGAAGGGACAGGTTCATAACCCAGAGACTGCCCATGCTATGGAATAGGCTTCCCATACATGTCAAGTACAGCACCTCACTGGCCCTCTTCAAGAGAAATCTTGATAAGTGGATGGGAAACAGAAAATTCACCCCAGGGATCACTCTAGTGGCTCTACTCGACAGAGGCTCTGGGAACTAAGTTCAGGTGGCACGATGCCAGGGTAATCTTATGGGCTAGGCTTGTAAAAGGCTCCAGGGCCGTTAGCCTAGTACACACCTATGAACCTATATCCCAAACATTTAAGATTTTACATACTGCATTGATTTTATTCTGTGTGTTTAGAATACAGTTGCAGACAGAGGTAAACTTTACCTTTAAAGACAAGAAACTTTACAAAACACTTAACAATATGAATGGTGTAGAAAAATGCATCAGTGCTTAGTTCATGATTCTTCTCTGCTACCTGTTATTCTCCTAGGCTTGCCTGTTGCCTTCACTTCTAAAGAAGAGAGGCTAAAAACATTTATCAACACAAAAGAAACAACAGCAGAATTTGCCCATTAAAGGAAAATTGTTGGAGTATGACTGAAAATGCATTATCTGCTTCCTTACAGCTAGGAACGAATTCCTAGCTGAAAAAGCATGGGTGTGGGAATGTTAAACTTGTTTTAAATCCACATAAAGTGCAGATAATTCTCCCTGAAAATCTGCCTGTAAAACATACCATCGCAAAGATTTTTGGCACTGTTAGTTCTTTCACCCTTCCTGTTGTACTGTCTTTGACAACTCTTTCGTATGCTCTCAGATTATATATGCTTTGAAATCAGAACTAGGGATTAGGCAATGTTCCACCATCTCTACTCAATTATCTGCAGACATAAAAAATAGTGCTGTAATTTTTTTTTTTTTTGCATAACCCGACCCCATCTATAAAACACTTCAGCCAGGAAACTAAAAGGAAGAATGTAGATTTTGAGTAACTAGTTGCCAGGACTGAATATTCAGGTAGATACAGAGGAACAAAAGAAAAACACAAAATGACAGGCATAAAAAAATAAACATTTAAAAATATGCAAGTAGGATGGCCTTCAATAGCAAGCCGTGTTGCTAAATTGTCTTGGAATGCATGATCTGCTTAAACAGTACTATAACAGAGTGGTAGCAATAACATTCAGTCTGCTTTCTTCTATTATTAGCATACAATGTACTGTCCAGACAGAAAAAAGAACAAAACCTACTAAACATCTGCAGATAAGATATAGTCTTAAACTAGCCTGTCTTAGTGCTGGTCACATCCTAAACTAATGATGTTGCTTCCTCACCTATTGCAATATCCAAAATTAACTTATTTTGCCTATATACATATACATACATATATATATAAATATATATATATATATATATATATATATATATATATATATATATATATACATATACCCACACACACACATATGTGTGTGTGTGTGTGTGTGTGTGTGTGTGTGTGTGTGTGTGTGTGTGTGTGTGTGTGTGTGTGTGTGTGTGTGTATGGTATGTTAATTAATGTTCTTCATAGCCAGTATTTTTGAGACATGGAATAAGCAGTCTCAGTAGTTCAGGTAGCTCACTTGTCTTTGATGCTGGAAGAGCAGAAAGTTGTGGGTTCTATTTCAACACAAAGTTGTTGGGTTAAATTTCCAATACTCCCACTACAGTGCAGTATAAGAGGGTTGCTGCACTCCTGACTGTGCCATTCTTTGGATGAGACATTAAACTAAGGCCCTTCTGCCTGAGTTTGTGGTAACTCAGGTGGATGTAAAAGATTCCACTGCACTTATCAAAAAGACTTGGGCTTTTATTAAAATCTGGAAACAATAGAAAAATAAAATGCCAAACACTTCAAAAAAAGGCAAGAAACAATCATAAACAGGAAAAACTAAACAACAAAGGTAGGTAAATTGTAAACACTGCATTACATTACACAATCAATCCCTCACCCTTTCGCCTATAGTCAAAAACAAATTTTCTTTAAGTATTAAAATCCCAAGTCTGATTACACAAGACTTCTCCACAGCATCATTAAACCAAGGGCCCATTTGCCAGAGCTGTTGGTAATCCAGAAGGATGTAAAAGATCCTGCGGCACTTCGTGAAAATAGTAGGGGAAGCTCTCCAGTGCCCTGGCCAAATATGAATACCACCTCAGGTCTCCCCTGAAAAGAGACTATTTGCTTAAATGGGACTAACCTGGTCAACAAAGTGTAAATGAATAAAAATGTAACAGCATTCCCCACTAAACAAAAAAGCAAGGGTCTCAGCAGACATCCCTGCTTAACTCCTACATAAAGTTTAATGCCTCACCCAATCCAACAACTGACTAAAGGACACAGCCAACACACACTGAATACACACTTTGTAAATATGTCAAACCTTCCCACATACTGTCATGTGTAACTGAATCAAACTATTTCCTAATTTCACACACCATCGCATGCCACCTCAATTTCCTAGTTTTGAAGACTTCTAACAGTTTCCTTTACTAAAAACATTTATCTCACAACCCCAACAGAGAAGCCATACACATCAGCATCCAACAGTTGATTCAAACCTTTTGTCATACTATTCTGAAACAAGTCCAGCAAAAACAGTAGGCCTCCAAAAAAGTCTAAATTGCGTTTATCACCCTTCTTTTCTCAAATCAATGTCACTAACCCCCTTACAAACCAACTTAGGAACTGAACCATACAGAAATCATTTATTCAAAGTATATAAAAACACTTTTTTGATACAGCAGAGTCTTACAGAGTATACTTGCCCCTTACACAAAACCTTTTTCAGCTCTTCAATAGTAAAAGGGCTATTTAACAGCAATAAGATGAGGAACTTCCCGAAAGCAGAAATAAAATTACCAACACTACTATACAAGTTCTATAAATATTTCTCTCATGTGAATACACCATCTTTATCCACAACTACCCCCTTCACAACCATCAACTACTTCCCACAACTCCTGCTCTTTCCTCAAAAAAGCAAATGCTTAAAAAGGTTTAATTCTCTTGAATTCCTTTCACACAATATTATTCCCTACATAAAGCATCTTTAGTGCATAACTTATTCATGTCAAAAATAATCAACTGTTGCACATTATAACTGCCCATATTATTATTCCCAATAGCCATATCAAACTGCACACACCAGTCCTTATGCATTCCTTTTCAACCACAAACAATAGAGCTGCCTACATTTCTCCTTAAATACTACCCACCATTTAGACTAAGAAGTCTTTCATATTTATTTAATCAAAAAATAATTGTTACGTCAAGGTATACTTCACCTGCACAGAAGCATCCAACCCTGTTTTTCTCTTTACACCTTTCCCTACCTGCAGACTAGTAGCATTAAACTTGAACAGGACCCATATAGCAACATGATCTGAAATACCCACCCATTTCCTTCCCCCTTCTAATACAGAAGGGCAATAAATAAAAAAATAAATTTCAGTTCTGTATTTACCTCTACTATATGTACATCTCCCTATCAAGCCCAAACTGAAGTAGAAAATCCTTCAAAAGATTAAGTTACACTTTGACATCATTTCCTGTTTGGGGTCTTTTTCATACACCACAGGAAAGATCACCCATTAGCATTGCTGGAAGAGAAATAAACATCAAAAGATCTGAACTGAATATGGTCAGACACATTAATACTAGCACGCAAAAGAGGTAAATGAAAAATTTCAGCATGTATATGACAATACACCAAAAAGACAAGACCAAGAGAAATAGCTAGAACATCCAAGAAAGTGACCCTCGAGAAAGCCAACACAGCAATACTTGAACAAGTGACCAATTCATACCACAAAAAATGTCTCACCCCAACACAGTGTTGCTTGCTCCCTCTGAACAGATATCAGTTGCCAAACATCCAAAAGAAAGAGAACTGTCCTAACAGATTTACATTAGTTAAAAATCACTGAATGTCATATTTCATTAACAGTATTATTAACATTCAAAGAAAAATAGTGCAGTTCAACCTTTACCCTTTTCATATCCTTTTTTATTAAGCAAATTTCTTTATATACTTCTTAACTAGATTATTAATAGACACCTCTCCTCCTCTTCATTATCAGCTAAACAAGCATCCACCTGCATATCTTTGTTAGTGTCAATATCTTTAATACTTCCTCCTCTTCATCCTCACTTTTACCACTCTTAAATACTATGTCCACAACAGAAACCCCTAATACACTGCCCTAACACTAAATAACCCTTCACATCTTTGGGAAAAGCATTCTGGGTAAAATGAAAAGAACAGTTGTGTAAGCTTACTATAACAGTAGATGTTCAAATAATTACTGCTGCAGTAACCTTCGCTATATGGGTTATATCCAGCCAAGGATATAACACAGCCAGCTAGCTTCCAAACCTTCAGGGCATCTTCTACATACCCAAACTGTTAAGCAGTTCGAGCTAGCTGACTAAAAGATAAGTACAGTCGCAAAGCCCTTCAGAGCTTTTCTGCCAGCAGAGGGAGGGAGGCTAAGTCCTGAAAGGTCAAGGCTAGGAACAGAAAAAATAAATAAATGTCTACACCCTGCCATGAAAAAACACACCAAGAAATGAGGGGGATGGAGTGGAGAGAATGGCTACTGAAGCAGTGATCATTCGACAATCTACTGTTATGTTAAGTTCAACATATGCAACTGTACTATGTTCTTCATATTGATCACCGCTGCAGTAGCCTTAGCTATATGGTTAGATTACCATAACTAACTATATTTGGGAGGTGGAAGTTGAAGGGTCCAGGAGCTCCTGGAGATGGTCCTAGCAAAGGAATCCAGCTTATAGTGCTTTCTAAAAGTATTTACAGAATGCCAAGTAGCAGCTTCTAGAATACTTCTAGACTCCAACCCTTTCCAAAAAGCCATAGAAGAAGCCATGGTCCTTGTAGAATGGGGCTTGATCCTGCCTGGGACAGGTTTGTTATGGTGAATATAACAAAAGATAATAGCCTTAGACAACCATTTGGAAATAGTCTGTTTTGACACCAGTTGTTCATTATTCTTACTTTCACAAGAAATGAACAGTTGATCCAATGATCTGAAAGATTTAGTTCTGTCAAGATAGTGCCTTAGTTGTCTGGGGACATCCAAGGTATGGAGTATCCTTTGCCCCTCATTTTTAGGTTTAGGAAAGAAAATGAAGAGATGGATAGTTTGACGTAAAGTAAACTTGGATACAAGTTTGGGCATAAAAGAAGGATTAGTTCTCAAAGAAACCCTGTCCTTATGGAAAATGAGGAAGGATTGACTCACAGTAGAGAGTTTATAACTGAGGTACACTGCTTGCAGAGGTCAGAGTAATCAATAAAACTGTTTTCCATGTTAAGAACCTCGAGTCAGCTAGATTAGCTGGTTCAAATGGCACAAACATTAGCTTCTCTAACACAAAAGTAAGATCCCAAGGAGGGGCCACCAGTTTACACAGTGGCCTCTTATGCAAACCTCCTTTCAAGACCATTTTGACATGCGACTGTCTTGAAAGAGGAGGATCCATGGGAAGACATGCAGAAATTGCCAATAAATTAATCTTGAAAGAGCAATAAGAAAGGCCATAGGACAGTAACTCACACAAATGTTGTAAAACCAGAGAACAACCAGCCCTGAATGGGTGCTGGTTATGTTGTTGGTATCAACTAGAAAACCTTTTCAATTTGCCAATATATGATTTTCTAGTAGCAGGTTTTCCTGGCTCCATTAGTACCTGCTGCATGTCCTCAGAAAACAGTGTCTAAACTGAAGATGGCTGATGCTGGGGTGTATCAAACACCCATGTTCTTGTTTGAGTAGATCCATTTTGTGAGGAAGCTTGTGGGAATTGCCCCTGGCCATTTCCAAAAGAAGGGAGAACCATGGCTGCCTAGGCCAGAAGGGGGTCACCACAATGACCCAGAAGTACCCAGGATAGGAATGGAAAGGATGAAAAGGCATACAGCAACATTCCTGTCCAAAGAAAGAAATAAAAAGCGTCTGTCTTCCAGACCTTATTGCATGGAGTCCTGAAAGAGAATTTTGCCAGTTCATTGTTCTGAGAGTAGGCAAAGCGGTCTACTCAAGGAACTTCCCATAGATGTAGCAAATCTTGGAAGACTCCAAGATCTAGTTTCCATTTGTGAGGGTCAACCATGGTCCTGCTCAGTTTGTTTGCCACATAATTTTGCTCTGACAGAATGTAGGATGCATTTGGAATAAGATTGTGCTGTGAAGCTACATCCCAAGCTAACATGACTAGTCTGCAAAGGGGGTATGACTTGGCTCCTCCTCCTCCTTGCTTGTTGATGTACCATATCACTGTGGTATTGTCGGTTACCACTTGAAGAGGTCCAGGTGCCAAAGATGGTTCAGAGAATTGAGCGTCTTGATCACGGCAAGCATATCCTTGATATGTATTTGCTTGTGTCTGCCCTTGGTGTCATACACCCCCCTGGAACTGCTTCCCAAGTAAAGTCTTGATGCATCTGTGGTGCCTGACTGCTTTACAGCAGGAGGGGATAAGGGAAGACCTTGATTTAAAGATACCTGTTGTCTCCACCAAGTGATTCCTCTTCTAGTAAACCCCAGTTCTGAGATCTGAAAAGATAAAGGGTGCTGACACTGGGACAAAACAGATTTCAGATACCACTGTATCTTTCTCATGTGGAGTCTTGCCAGGGGCATCATGATAGTCATAGATGCCATAAGACCCAAAATCCTGAGGTATTCCCTCGCAGTAACTGAAGTCTCAGTGGAAGAAATAGATCTAAATAAAGATCTATTTTTTTCCTGTGGAAGAAAAGCTCTTTGAACTGAGGTGTCTAGTTGACATCCCAGGAACATAATCTTTTGTGAGCGAGTCAAGAAAGACTTTTGAATGTTCTCTTGGACTCCCAGGTTGTGCAAGAAATCTCTCACCCAAAATAGAGATTCCTGACATTTAAAAAAAAAAGACTCTGCAAAGAAAAGCAAGTTCTCTAAATATGGAAAAATGTGGGTACCCTGTAGCATGCAATGATTCCTGACAGTTTGAAAAAGATTCTGCAAAGATAAGCAAGTCGTCTAAATATGAAAAAAATGGATACCCTGTAGCATGGAATGATTTATAATTGGAGCTAGATATTTTGTGAACACTCTTAGGGCAGTGGATAGTCCAAAGGGTAAGGCAGAGAACTGATAATGTAATCCAGACACACAAAACCTTAAGAAGTGCAAGTCTGGATGTGTAGGAATGTGATGACAATCATCTTTTAAGTCTAGTGTTACCAGGAAACATGAAAGAAACTAAAACAATGAGTATAAAGGTCATAAAACCAATCAGTAAAAACTAAAAGAAAAATGTAGCTAAGCTAGAATTTCCACTGTGTGATTCCTTAAATTTCTTGTATTAGAGGCACGTGGTATATACGCAAATGACCTTTAAGGACCTTCAGGTGTTTCAGCTATATGGCAGTTTTTAAGTCTGTTATGGAAATTCTGGCCAATAAAGTCATACCCCCACACTAGCTGTTAACATGCACATTTCAGCCTTCTTATGGCTTAATCAGCACGGCATAAGTGGACGTTTTGCTAACCTTTAGAAACACAGGGTTGTCATACCCAGCTGATGTCCATAACCATTAACATTTCTGCTAAATATCCCAACTACCAAACACCAAAAATAAAACAATGAGTAAAAAGGTCACACAAACAAACCAATCAGTAAAAAAGGTCACACAGACAAACCAGTCAGTAAAAACTGAAAGAAAAATCTAGCCAGGCTAGAGTTTCCACTGTGCAATTCCTTAAACCTCTTGTATTAGAGGCACATGGGATATATGCAAATAGAACTGAAACATCTGAAGTCCTTAAATGGGTCAGGTATGGCAATAGTGTATAAAAATTTAAAAGACTAAGGAACTTTATACATCCTATCTGCCTTTTTAGGGACAGTTGGATGAACATCAAGAAAACTTACACACATCCTCTACAGCAGACAGGACAGGAAGAACCGGTGTAGGTTCTGGAAAATCCTTCTGTAACAATACTATTTTTGAGGGACTGAGAAACCTCAGTGTTCTCCCACTGAAATCACTGGGACATTCTAGCAATAGTCTCAGAGAAAGAGAACCCCCCCCACAGGGAGAATCAGAAAGAGAGCTCATCTCAGAGTCTGACTCTATTCCTGTCCAAAGAGATTTGAGGAGGAGTGGATACAAGCTTGGTTTTCTGTGTTTTTTTTTTTTTTTTTTTTTGACAGGTAAAATGGCGCTAAATGTGGTATTAATGGCAGCTGCTGCTTCCCCAGGGATGGGCACAAAATTCTGACACAACAGGAAACCTTCCCTCTTCCCTCTCCCAGAAAAGACAAGAGTGTCTCTACCTTGCCCACGGAGGGAACACCAACAGGATATGGCTAACCCTCAGTCCATAGTGGCTGCAGGTGCTACACCATAGGGATCCAGGGTAAAAGATGAATAGTATGAGATACAACAAATGGCCACAGCAGTGTCACCCAGTTGCAGCTGAGGCAAATTGCTAATCTGCTGTGGTGTCAAAGACTGCTTACTTAACTTTTTCTTTTTGGGGCTGAAAGAAGGACCAGCCATAGAAGTGCCAATCTGTTCCATGGTCAAGCCAAAAGTTTCACTTCTATCCTGGGGAAAACAAGCAACAATGCCAGTAAAACAAACTTCACACAAAAAGGAAAATACATGAACTAGTAAACCAAAAAAATGGAGAAACCACACTGAAGACACAGAAATAAGTGTTTTGTAAGCGCTTTCGTTTACTAAAAGTAAGCAAACTTCATCAGACAAATTCCACAAAGTAAAATACATTCCTTAAATAGGCACAAATTAATTGACATCACCACAGATAATCAATTAAAAAGTCAAACCTCCATTTAAAGGGCTATGAACAAAGAGTATATATATATATATATATATATATATATATATATATATATATATATATATATATATAGATACACACACACACACACTCATGACATATAATAAAATTCTGTTTAAATAAAGCACAAAGGGATTAGACTACAAATACATAAAACTATACATGCATATAAATAAAAATACCCATCCAAATGTATAAATATACCAATTCATAATTTAACAATATATTTTAAGGGCCCTCATTTTTAAAATACTTCCAATAGAAACAGAATCATTGAGGCCTGGAAAAACAAGGGCATTCAATTTAAGTTGCCACATTAGTTCCTTCTCATCCAACTTCAAAGACACTGGGCCACCCCTGTTGTTCTCATACGCTTTATCTATAACAAGGAAAACAAAACTATGCTCAGGATGATCTTTAATATGTCTAGCTAGAGCATTATTTAAATTCAATTTGTCAATAGCATACAGATGTTCGTATATCCTATTCTTAAGGGTTCTCTCCGTTTTTCCAACATAAGAAAACCCACATAGGGTGCATGTACTCAAATACACAACCCCCTTTGAATTGCAATTAAATTTGCCCTTAATATAATATTTTCTTTCAGATATTGTAAAAGAATTCCTAACATTAATGTATTTGCACCACCGGCAAGCTTCACATTTAAACATGCCGTTGTGGGGTAAATGTTGTTTAGGGGGTCTCATTCGCCAAAATACATTTAATATTCCTTCCTTTTCTAAAAAACACTTTAGGTGAACTACCCACACATTTTTTGACAATGTTGTCTTCAGTCAAAAAACACCAATTTTTGATGAGAATAGATCTTAACAACGGGGCATCCAAAGAAAAGGTAGTAATGAAACTCAATTTCTCAATCCCCTGAAAAAACGGGTGTGGCCATGGGTTCACCTTGTGGGGGCACTTTTGCCAACACAGTTATGGCCTTTTGGGAAAAACATTTTCTATTTAAGAATGATTCTTTCCGACAAAAGGTAGCCTGGTACACCCGTTTCTTGGATGACATATTCATCCTTTGGAAGGGGGACCAAACTTCATCTGATACCTTCATTCAACATATTACACACTACACTAATTTTTTGAAATTCACTTGGGATTTTCGGACTGATAACATTTCATATTTAGATGTGGAATTGATTAAAGATCTTCCTAATAGGAGATTTATCTCCAGAATCTTTAGGAAACCAACTTATTCTAATGCCTTTCTTCATTATTCTAGCTCCCACCCCCATTTTCAGAAAAGAGCGGTAGTAAAAGGTCAACTTGTTCGGGCGGCTAGAATGGTTTCCTTGGAAAAAAGATTTTTTAGAAGAATGTAATCTGTTGAGGGAGATGTTTACCAAACGTGGTTACCCCAGTGAGCTATTGGACGATTTTACCCATGAGGTTTCACCATAAGAGGTTAAATGGTATTTTTAAATCTTTACTAAAGAAGGACGTGATGGATGTTTCGCTAGCTCCTGGACTAGATCTTGCTGAATCGAATATTGGGATTGGTGAGAATAATTTGAGGGATGTTACGGCTGAAAATGCTAGTTCAATAATTAAACCTGATGGCTAGATTCTCTAGATCAGGGGGTTGAGAAATTGAGTTTCATTACTATCGTTTCTTTGGATGCCCCGTTGTTAAGGTCTATTCTCATCAAAAATTGGTGTTTTTTAACTGAAGACAACATTGTCAAAAAATGTGTGGGTAGTTCACCTAAAGTGGTTTTTAGAAAAGGAAGGAATATTAAATGTATGTTGGAGAATGAGACCCCTAAACAACATTTACCCCATAACGGCATGTTTAAATGTGAAGCTTGCCGGTGGTGCAAATACATTAATGTTAGGAATTCTTTTACAATATCTGAAAGAAAATATTATATTAAGGGCAAATTTAATTGCAATTCAAAGGGGGTTGTGTATTTGAGTACATGCACCCTATGTGGGTTTTTTTATGTTGGAAAAACGGAGAGAACCCTTAAGAATAGGATTTACGAACATCTGTATGCTACTGACAAATTGAATTTAAATAATGCTCTAGCTAGACATATTAAAGATCATCCTGAGCATAGTTTTGTTTTCCTTGTTATAGATGAAGTGTATGAAAACAACACGGGTGGCCCAGTGTCTTTGAAGTTGGATGAGAAGGAACTAATGTGGCAACTTAAATTGAATGCCCTTGTTTTTCCAGGCCTCAAAGATTCTGTTTCTACTGGAAGTATTTTAAAAATGAGGGCCCTTAAAAGATAATGTTAAATTATGAATTGGTATATTTATACATTTGGATGGGTATTTTTATTTATATACATGTATAGTTTTATGTATGTATAGTCTAATCCCTTTGTGTTTATTTAAACAGAATTTTATTATATGGCACAAGTGTGTGTATGTATATATATATATATATATATATATATATATATATATATATATATATACTCTTTGTTCATAGCCCTTTAAATGGAGGTTTGACTTTTTAATTGTGGTGATGTCAATTAATTTGTGCCTATTTAAGGAATGTATTTTACTTTGTGGAATTTGTCTGATGAAGTTTGCTTACTTTTAATAAACGAAAGCGCTTACAAAACACTTATTTCTGTGTCTTCAGTGTGGTTTCTCCATTTTTTTTGGTTAACAATGCCAGAAAACTACCAGTCTACAAAAGTTACTTTTTTGACAGGGAAAAAAAAAAAAACAGTAAAAAGCACTTTCAAACACTATGGCAGCCCCACAACCTTAAAATAAACACAATTTATCCACAGAAATGGTTAATCAGTTACATAACACTACTTTTATGCTGACAGAAACAAGTGCTCCATTTAAAAGTATGTTACAGTCTCGAGACAATCCATTAAAACACAACACTCCTAGCTTTAAAATAACTTTCTTGAAGAGGAAAGTAATAAAACATCAGTACAAAATAAGAAAATGGAAGTTTCTTTTTCTACAAAGGAAAGTTATCTGCCCAGCTAAGGAAAGCACAAGCTGCCCATTGAACCTCAAAAGCCTCAGAGGAGTATACTTCTCAACAGCAGTAAAGCTCTGAAGAGCTTCTGGCCCAAAACTTACCTTTTAGTCAGCACAGCTAGAGCCACTTGGCAGTTTGAATGCATGGAATGTGCTCTGAAGCTTTGGAAGCTGGTTGGCTGTTATATGCTTGGCAGGATATAACCAATATATCTAAGGCTACTGCAGCAGCAATCAATATGAAGAACACCAACAGTGATCACAAAAGGTACAATGCATATGAGAGATCACAGACCACTGAATAGATTAGCTTTGGCTTTTTGGAGGTTAAAGTCCAAGCAACTTGTTGGAAAGCTACCAAATTCCTAATGCCTGAATATCTAGGAGTATGAGCTAAGGAATGGCTGATCTGGGCCACACCATGCAAACAGGACAAGGTTTATCTACAAAGAAAAGAGAGTATCGCAATTTCTAGGACCAAAAGATGACTACAGTGTTTAGGAAGGGTATCTCCTTCTGGACCATAATGTGGGCTTTTCAGCAAACTGGGAAGGGCAGTAGACAGAAGGAAATCAGTCATTGTAGCAATCTCTTCCTGTCTCAGATAGCCAACTGCCAAGAAAGAAATTATGCTGACATCGAGGGAAGAATGAAGGTCTTTTAAAAAGAGAAAAATTTTTACGACTCTCTCAAAGATCAGATGTTAATAAGATGTATCATGCCTGAAAAGCATCCGGAGGTGGAACAAAGCATTTGTGACTTCTTGCTCTCTGTGGAGCTTGCTCCACCTTTGCATAAAGACTGTACTGCTCTTACTTCAAAGGCTGCATATGCACTACTGTAAGCAGATCAGGGACAATTCTGTTGCTATCACCAGGAGATGATATGCTGACTTATCTTCCTGTTTCTAAAGGAACTCTTGTACAAAATTCTACAGAGACATACATAATACCAAATAGGGAGTCAAAAGAAACAAAAAGAATGGTATCTCTCATAATCAGTTTTTGACTTCTGAGCCTCTTCAGCTTGTCAGGCCAGTTACTTATGCCATCTACAGAAAACAAGAACTAATCACAAACAGTGCAGAACTTCGGACTCTGGCTTCAGTAAACACTAGGGAAATGCTTGGAGTGATAAAGCCTACACTGGCATAACAGTTTATGCCTATCTGTGAAAAAAAAATCTCAGGTGCCCAATTTAAGTACTTCATTAGTAAGCAATTAAGCCAAATGGTGGAGGTGGTCACACAAATAAAACTGAAATTCTAAATTCTACCCATAAAAAATAATCATAGCAGCTAGTGATATAAACATGGATAATATGAACCATTTCAGTTTATTTTTATATGCTTTTCTTGGCTTCCCCAGTTTCTCTGTAACTAGACAGCCCTCTTCCTCATTCATTCTCCTTGCTTCCAGGATCCAAAACACCATGAACAGAAGGTGCAAGTCAGGGATTTGGACCGTCATCCTGCAAGGAGCGACATTTTTCTTTTGCTCCTAGTCCCTCCTCTGTTGGCAGACAGTAACACTGCAATGTCTACTGGCCAAGGTTCCCTCATAGGTGCATACATCCACAACCCACTATGCTTTGAAAGAGACTGATGTTCTCCTACACACGCATGCAGAACCCCCCCCCCCCACCAAAAGTCTTGCTTTCTTCCAAGGAGCTTATGCCGGTTTGGAAAATAACTGCATATAGTTATGGCAATGAAGCTTCCTGAAGGGCAGTAGTTCCATAAGTTTGTGCAGCAGAATACACCTTCATACACAAACATCTGGGCCACAGTTAAGACTTTGTTCCTGTATCCAACAATGCCTGCCCAGACTGGCAAAAGAATATTTAGAAGACATCAAATAAAAAGCAACAGTCAGTTCAAAGAAAAATGGAAGAAAATGAGTAGAAAGTCTTCAGTCTTGGGGGGGGGGGGGGGGACATATCTGAACTAGTGAATTCAAGGAAAAACAATTTCTTTAAATTGAAACAATATCGGAAATGTAGCACAGTGAAACCTTAGACTGGAATACGACCACACTAAGTCATGAAACCTATGGGGGGATGTACGGATTTAAACATGAAGAGGTGTAAAACTTTGCATAAGGGAGGAAATGAAGGCAAAAGAACAAATGAGGAGAGGAGAGACAATAGGTCATGCCAGAAGCTCAACATGAGAGTAACTTACACATGGCTGTATATAGACCCCCTTCCTAACAAGAAGCCAAAATATGAAAATGACAGAAGGTATCCTTAGGAGGGCAAAAAAAAGTGAAGAACTCTTCATGACAAGTGCTTTTACACACTGTAAATTAAGCAGAGTACCTTGCCTGCAGCTACAGCAACAGCAGGACTACTCCTGATGAAATACAAACAGCAGACCTCAGAAAGAGCTAGAACCTACTTGAGAAACTGTAGTTTTGGACCTGCTAATTTCCCATGCAAAGGAAGAGACTATCTTAGGTCTGGAATTGCACAACCATTGGGGGGAACATGATCACAACTTAGTAGCTGAGGTAACTACAAGTGAGAATTGTGGAAATCAGGATGGCAGAGTTATGGCACATTGCCTCATAAAAATAAAACTCTGGCACACAGGAACAGAGGTGGAGTGGAACAACAATCAAGAAGCATAAAAAGCTATCAAAGAAGCAACTAGTCTGTCAAAAAAATATGCAACTCAAAAAAAGGAGGGAAAACACACTTTCAATTGTGGTGATATCAAAGATTACAGAAAAATGGAAACCATTGTGGAAATGAAATGGTACAAAACAAAAAAATGAAAACAAAAAAAGCAGGAATAGCAGTGAGAAAGCCAAAGGTGAGAACAGTGATAAGGAAGAATACAAATTAAAATGAAGATAAAAACAGGAAAAGCAGTGAAAAAGATGAGAAAGTTAGACACTAATTTGCCAAGAAAGGAGAGAAAACCTTTTTGCATTTACATGAGGGACCCGAGAAAGACAAAGGGAAAGATAGTAATAAAAGCAGAAAAAATTAAAAAGGAGAAATAGCCACAAGACAAATAAAAAGAGAAATGGCAGGAGGAACCAAACTGAAAAGTTCACCAATCCAACAAAAATAGCGTACAAAACTTTTAATGACCGCTTTCATCAAAAGACTTCATCAGAATACATTCATTCAAAGAACCAATACTCTTAAATACATTCTGAAGGACCAATTAACAATATTGTGAACAATTAATTAATTAATTAAAAAAAAATTTTAAGTCACAATCCTATTTTTTAAAAAAGAAAGACAAATCACTATGCTTATTGATGGATAACTTACGATACTTTAAGAAACACTTCACATTTATTGTTTCATTCAGACCTGGAGGCTTGTCTGATGATAACTTAATCTGTCATAATGTCTCTCTTTGTTCCAAATAATTTTTAAAATCTCCCACCCTCATGTCTTGTTTACAAACTTCTAACACAGAGAAAACAAATTTCTTAAAATTAGAACAAACATTAGAATGTTTAAATAATGCATTATTCTGGTCTTCACTTTTTATACTATATAGATGTTCCTTAATGCGTGTCCCTAAACTTCTGGTGGTCATTCCCACATAAAAAGCCGGACACGCAGTGCACAATGCAATATAAACTACACCTTGGGTATTGCAGGTAATGTACCCAGGTACCTCTAAGGTTCTGTCTATCGTGGCAACAGAAATAAAAGAACCCGTAGAAATGTATCTACAAATTTTGCATCTATAACAACAGAACATACCTTTCTTAGTAGTGGTAAACTGGCTATTAGATGAACTATTACACTCAAGTAACTTTTTAATGTTGTAGTTGTTCCGAAATACAAAATTTGTTTTTTTACCTGTTACTTGAACAATATCAGAGTTCCCTTGAATAACCCTCCAGTTTTTTTCTAGGGTAGATTTAATACGATTGCTGTCAGCACTCATTTCTAATGAACAAACCAAACCAAATCAGTAGTGCTTGGACCAGAATTGTAATAGACTATATTGTTGTTTGATTTATTTAAAATAGCTGGATAATGAGTTAAATGTTTATCAAAAATTTCATTTCCACTGTCTATTAATAAGGACTCCTCATATCCTCTATGTAAAAATAACGAAGCTATAAAAATAAACTCTTGTATTAAATCCTCTTTCTTACTTGTCATACGACTAGCTCGGATATACTGGCCTCTGGGTATATTTTTAATAATATGTTTTGGGTGACTACTTCGATAATGTAGGTAACCATTTGTAAAAGTGTGTTTACGAAAAATCTTACTGTGAAATCTGTTGTCAGCATAGACCCACCAAAAACAAATATCTAAAAAACTAACAACCAGTCCACTATTACCCTTAGTAAATTTTAAATAACTAGACAAAGTATTTATTTCAATAACAAAATCTTCAACTGTACGGTCATTACCTTCAACAATAAAAATTAAATCATCAATGAACCTGCAATAAAGTTCAATGTGGAATTTTTTATTTAAGATGGGAATACATTCAAGTTCCCACCATGCCATAACTACATTAGCATATGCGGGGGCAGCCGGAGAACCCATAGCTACCCCTCTAATTTGTTTGTAGTATTGGTTTTTAAACAAAAAGAAATTGTTTTCTAAAACAATCTCTAGTAACCTACAAATTGTAGATATTGCACTATTTGAAAAAATAAGAAGTTATGTACCTACCATAACGTTCCATGTTAGTTGTCTTCTCTCGCCTTCTTTCTTGCTTGATGGGTTCGGAGCCGATCCCTCGGCTCTGACTCGGCACTTGCTAAGCTCGAGAGTCACTTTTACCAGCTCGAGGCAGCCCCATATCCCATGATGCAAGGCGGTAAGTACCCAGATCTCGTTTGATGACAAAGGGCAATAGCACCAAGCATAACATACTTCCCAAAGGAAGAAAGAAAACTACAGATGGAAGAAGGACCAGGTCTGAATGGTCTTCAGTGTAACAGTTTCTTATAACAAGGTCTGTCCAGGCCAGGGGGAAGGAGGGAGGTCGAAGAAAGAAGGCAGAGAAGACAACTAACATGGAACGCGTTATGGTAGGTACATAACTTCTTAATGTTAAGTTGTCAATCTCGCCTTCATTCTTGCTTGATGGGACCGTCCCTAGCACCTCTATCCTGGGTGGCTCAATGGAACAAACTCTTGAGGACTGTAGAGCCAAAACTGGCTCTGTCCCTGGAGGCCAAGTCCAATTTGTAATGGGAAACAAAAGTGTGAGGAGTGGCCCAAGTGGCGCTGCACAAATAGTGTCTAAAGGAAGTCTAGCTTGAAAAGCTGTAGAAGTAGCTAAGCTCCTAGTTGAATGTGCTTTAGGTTTTGAGCACAGCTGTTTTCCCCTGAGCAGATAAATTTCAGAGATGACCGAAGAAAGCCATCTAGACAAAGTCACTTTAGAAACAGGAAGGCCTATTTTATTATCCATAGGAAACAAAAAGTTGATCAGATTTTCTAAATTTTTTGTTCTGTCCAAATAATATCTAAGTTGACGGTGGACATCAAGATAATGTAGCTTTTGTTCAGCTCTATCTGAATAGTTAGGGAAAAATACAGGAGATCAATGGATTGATTCAAATTGTTCTTTGAAGCGACCTTAGGCAAAAGGTTGGGTTAGTTCTCAAAGATACTCTGTCTTTGTGAAAAACCAAATAGGGGGGTCGAACCGAAAGAGCTTGAAGTTCAGACACCCTCCTGGCCGATGTAATAGCCACTAGGAATAAAGTTTTCCAAGAAAGATATTTGAGGGAACAAGAAGCAGCTGGCTCGAAGGGGAAGAATCAAGGATGTCGGCACTAAATTTAGATCCCACTGAGGAGGAGGATTCCTGATTGGAGGCTTTAGTAGGAAAATTCCTTTCAAGAAGGCCCTGCAGAGCCTATGGGACATAATATTATGATCTGCTATCCCGACATGAAAATTGGAAATAGCAGCCAATTGAACTCTGACTGTGGAAGAAGAGGAGCCTGCATGAAAAATCTCTGCTAAGAAGTCCAGGACTGCCTGAACAGGGCAGTAAAAGGATCAATATTCTTGGCCTTAGCCCAATAAGAGAAACGTTTCCATTTGCTTGTATAAATCCTCCTGGTAGAGGATTTTAGCGAAGCTACTATGATGTCTCTAACTGGGTTAGAGATCAAAGGAAGCCTGGCTAAGGAAGGAAGTGGAGCAACCATGCTGTGAGGTTGAGAGATGGGATTGACCGGTGCAGCTGACCCGATTGGTGAATCAGAAGATCTGGCACTGGGTCCAGATGCCACGGCTGCACCAAAAGGTGATGATGTAGGAACGGGAACCAAACTTGTCGAGGCCAGTAAGGGGCAATGAGAATCAATTTGGCTCTCAAAACGGTAGCTTTCTGGATAACCTGAGGGATCAGAGGAAACGGAGGGAAGGCATAAAGAAGTCCCTGGGGCCAATCCTGGGTCAGAGCGTCTCTGGGGGGATGGCCTGATGGAGGGAAGAGGCAGAAGTAGTCTGGACATTTGCTGTTTTGGGGAGTAGCAAAAAGATCGCAACATGGACGACCCCATTCCAGAAAAATCTCTTCCGCTATAGATTGCTTGAGAGACCACTCGTGAGGCATGAGAATAGCTCTGCTCAATCTGTCCGCTACAATGTTGGTTTTCCCAGGGATATGCGTTGCTACCAGAAACCGATGAGAGGAGATCGCCCATTGCCATAGTCTGCTTAAATCTCAAAAAAGTGAATCACTTACCAGGAGCTGGTAAAAGGAGGACCTCATAAGCGAAGCGGCAAACGAGATCTGGGTACTTACCGCCTTGCATCATGGGATATGGGGCTGCCTCGAGCTGGTAAAAGTGACTCTCGAGCTTAGCAAGTGCCGAGTCGGAGCCGAGGGATCGGCTCCGAACCCATCAAGCAAGAATGAAGGTGAGATTGACAACTTAACATCATCTCTTTCTACCAAGTAACTATGAACAGCTTCCACACCTTCCTCGTGTGGGATGCAGGTGTATAATGATACAACATCTAACGTGAAAATAATATGTTTTTTTGGGTTAAAAATCCCACTATCATAAAAATTCTTCAGCTTCTCCAAAAAATGCCAGGAATCCCTAACATAAGATGGATTGTCAGCTAAAAGTGGCCCCAACGTAGCATCTAACACTAGTGAAATTCCCTCAGTAATGCAATGCGGTGCAGAAACTATTGGTCGAAAAGGAGGATTGACTAACTGTTTATGTGTTTTAGGGATTCCAAAAATGACCCCTATTTTGGGGTACTCAACTACACAAAAATTATATAGTTCAACATTAATATCGCCTGACATTAAAGCTTCATAAAGATGGTAATTAATAAAACGAAATGATCTATGAATATCAAATAAAGTCACTTCTTTATACTCATTTACGTTCTCCAAAATTTGTAACATGTTAGCATTATATGCTTCCTGTTCCATAATAACAATGTTTGAACCCTTGTCACTTTTAATAAACCTATATTGCCCTGTTAAACTTTTAAGATTTTCTAAAGCTTTCCTTTCTTTAATAGTTAAATTGTCATGTGTACCACATTTAGTATTAAACAATTTGCCAACATCATCAATACATAGTTCCTCAAATACCTTTATGGTATGATGTAACCTTGGGGTGTAACATGAATGCTTAATTAACCCCCTGTTGGTGTGTGGTAAATCGTGCATTAAATAAGTTAAATTTAACTTCCTGGTGTATTTTTTAATGTCCACAACTGTTCTGCTGTAACTTGCTCTATTATATGGTACAAAATTCAAACCAAATTTTAAGACATTCAACTCAGTATCACTAAAAGAGTGATTAGTTAAATTTAACACCCCAAAACAATCCAAAGGTTCCACTAAATTTCGTCCTCCGACGAGTTGGACCCCAAAAAAGTCCGACTACGAGTTAACACTGTAGTTTTGTTATTACTAGCCTGGTACTTTTTATTGGTGGAAACCCTTATCAGTCTGGCCTTAAGGAAAAACAATGAACTAGTAACTTAAAGAATTTTAGAATATGTGGAAGTGAGCAGGGTCACTGCACCTATGCCAAAAGGATTCATAATAGAAAAGTTAAGCAAGAGAAATGAAACAGACGTTGGATGGCTTGGGGGCTTTACTGGAAAATCTCATCCAGAATGTGTTACAACTAACTTGCTGTGAGGGAAAAGTTAGTTGGCTTTTGCTTCCTTGTCTTTTCTATTGCTTTATTGCCTTCTTCTAGTCTGTATGCTGTGATTTGTTTTCTTTACACTATGTTTTACTTTTATTCTGCTTTTACTTGCATATGAAACCTAGGAAAGGGACCAAAGCTATCTCTCTTGTGAGTCGTACAGAAATTAGAACAGGTTAATTAAGGAGTCACACACAAGATATAACAGGTTAATTACCTGTGAACTGAGGGTGGAGCTGAGAACTAAACCTTCTATTTAAGGGGGAAACTAAAACATTTCAAATCTTTACTGAAAAAGCTCACCCAGACTCTACTACAACTTGCTGTGTGGGGAAAGGTTAGTTTGCTTTTGCTTTCTTGCATTTTGTATTACTTTATGGCCTTCTTCTGTCTTGCGTGCTGTGATTTGCTTTCTTTACACTGAGTTTTACTTGCATTCTGCTTTTAATTGCATATTAAAACTGGGAAAGTGACCACAACTATGTCTCTTGTGAGTCGCACAGAAATTTTTCCCACCCTCCCAACTTGGAGATGTTGTGCTCTTAAACTCAACTGTTTTCTAGTTGCCTGCCCTTTATGTTAATTTGACCACATATCTCCTTCCCTCTCCCCTTTAATTGGCTGTTGTAAGCACAAATTTTTCATTTTGTGAAATCACTCCCCTTCAACTATTTAAATTTATTGGCCATCCCATTGTATTCCACAGAACCAGAATATGAAGTGCTCACCCCTGTCAGTCTCTTTCTCTTTTAAAATTCGTGACTCTCCAGTTATACAGCTAAGCATAAGTCACCCCTCCTTCATATCTAACTGCTTAGTGCATAGTGCAGTGCTTAGGATATTAACCCATCTTTTTCCACCTTATCTTTAAAATATGCAGCATCTACTGCAAGATCATCAATTATTGGAGAGCCCACATTCTGCCTCACAGTGGTCATCTTGGTATTAGTGCTTCCATTTTATCCTGGTGAGAGAAGAAGCACAGGTACATTACTTTTTGGAGACTGCTGATCAACGGAAAGCCTAATAACTGCTTCATAGGTGACAGTTTGTAATTTGTGCTTATATTATGCTCTTGGTGACAGAAGGAGCAGAGTGCATTGATTCTTGACAGTTTCTGGCTGGGTAGTGCATGTCTGTGCTGGACGTTCCTGATTGCTCTGGTTGCTATTCAAGGCATCTACCAGGAAAACGTTACAACAAAGGTACAGACCCTTGCATCATCTGAGGCAAGATTGTGAATTACCAAACAGGCTGTGGTCTGCTTCTCATCTTGGGATTGGTGCTAATATTTTGCTTGCTTTCAGTAAGTACTGCTTGATTTGTTTCTAACTTCAGAATATCTGTCAATACTTCATCCTTAAGGTTTCAGGGTCTACTTATTAGTTTCCCTTCAAATGTTTGTCAGCGCTCTGTATAAACACAGAAACCTTGAGTGACATTTTTCCTGTAAAAGCACAACTGAAATTTTACCAATACCTAGTTGCACACAGGACAACTAGCTTGCACTGACAAAAACTATCCCCCAAAATTGCAAATTAGATACTCCTGACATTGCTATACAGTCTCACTCCTGCTGTCTAATCAATAAAAAGGGTCTGTTGCCATGGATACACACTTTACCACTATCTCTGTTACCAGCTTGCTGGATAGGGGGCATACTGAGGCTATGTAGAAATTGTCTCATGTTTACTGACAACCAGTTAATTCTCAAACAAACTGATATGGTATGTGTGAGATGTATTTACACAATGTCACTTGAGGCAAAGCTCTCACATAAAAGTACTCCTAATGTCAATAAGGTTGTCAGTAGTACACACTCTGCACCCATCACACAAAATTCAAATCAGACATATAGACTGACATATGCTGAGGCACTTAAATGTAACCTTCCTAAACTCCAAAGACCTCCTAGATGATGTACATATAACAAACACCTTCAGCAGTCCCAAATGCACTCTTTCAAAACAACACCCATATCAATACATACAGCTACATCTCATGGAGCCTCTACTTCTAAGACCACAAGGCAAGCCACTACACAATCCAACATTCTGGTAATTGGAGACTTCATCATGAGACACACTGATGTCCCTCTCACCAAGATGAGTAAGGAGAAAGTCATTGGCAGTTGTTTATCAGGGTCTAGGATCTGCCACATTATGCACACACTCAAGTCATTGTACCACAAGTACCACTATGACGCAGTCATAGCTCATGTGGGTATAAATGACCTAAGATGTACCTCCCTAGACTATATGGAGAGAGACATCATGAAGCTCTTGGAATAAGTGACCCAAGGCTGATAAGAGCGCAGCATTGAGCAGATTTTTACCTTCTCCACGGATGATGCCACAATACAAACAAAAGATAAATGACTTTTAATAATTAGGTTAGTTTCTAGTGTCATTCTAAAGGGGTCCAATATTTGTCAGCATCGAAGGAGATGGTCAACAGACCATGCTGCTTTGCCAAGGATGGTCTGCACCTTTCTCCTTAAGGCTTTCAAATATTAGCTAAAACATTGTCTTCTCCTATAGCAAATCAAAACCAAGAAAATCTAAAGACATTACCGCTCACTGCTAGGAGTCTAAACAAAAAAACTCCACTCCCTAGAACCTCTCTTCACCCTAGAGAATGCTAACATCTGTGCAGTGACTGAGACATGGTTTAAAGTCAAGAAGAACACATTGACAGTGCAATGTTATAATGCCTTCCATACATTGGGGCCAACTACTGCACAGACAGGGACTAAAGGTGGAAATGTCTCGATTTACATCAAAAATAAATATACCTCATAGCTGGCCAAACAAGACAACGCATTTGAGCTACTCCATGTTCAAATTACCATAGGCAAAATCCAATACCACTTCCTTGCAAGCTACAGGTCCTCCTCTATGACCCAGAAAACCCATACCATGTATTTAAACTTATTGGAAACACGTACCATCCAACCCAACACCATACTCATGGGCGACTTTAATGACCCCACTGGGGATCCTATGTGACATCAAACGTGCGGGCACAGAGACTCCTGGATTTTGTAAACACTAACTCCCTGGACCACATATGGGTTGCCTAGGTCATAGAGAGGGCTTTATCCCTCTGTGCCAAGAAAAATGGCATCTGTCAACACTTTTTTAGCATCATATACAGCCAGTCCAAGTAGCTGTGAAATAACTCATCTATTCACTCTGCTAGCTTCCAACATCAGTCAAACTGAAAATGGCACCACAGTAGCACCATAGCCACATGTTCTGCCTTGCTTATATATGTTTATCATACTACACTTCTTTTCAAATCTGACATTTATTATTAATTATGCCATTGTTTATCCAAAATGCAGCATGTGTCTGCCTTCACAGCACATTACCTTGTATCTTCAAGCAAGTAAGCAAACATCTGAAATGCAGTATGTCCAGTTTGCTTCAAGTAAAGCCCCACAAAAAGTGCTATAACTAGCCTTAAGCTACAGTGGCTGGTTAACTCCAAACAGAGAAAACACTGCAACCACTTTTTTTAAGTATCTGTTTTCCACAGAAGTGATGTCATTTCACTGATACAGCTTGTTCATGTGCAGCTGTGCACTGAGGTCCCAAGATACACAGACAGCCTACATTCACGTCTGTTTAAATTTCATCTAACTATGAAACTTGTTTCTTCCCTTTAATAAACTTCCTACCAAAGAACTGTCAGTGAGATGCTCCTTTCCATTATCACCGTCTTCTACCTATCAGCTACAATCCATTTAATACCCTCTGTCATCTACATAAACGAGCAAGGTAAATGGTTCAAAAATAAATTAATAAAATTATATCTACTGCTCGTTTCAGATGAGTTAGTCAGAAACTGCAATCACCCAACACTCTCCTAAGTGCAATTTTTAGCAAACACTTTCAGTGCAGAAGAAAAAAATATTACCAGTAACTAAAAATACATCCATAAGACAGTAAAAAATATAGAGGAAACCAGTCATCACCTTATCAAACCCATAACACAGCTTACAAACATTATTCGTAACATTTGGAAGAAATAAGATTCTCATTACTTCTCAAATAAATACAGTTGTTGTTTGTCTTTTCGGCTTTTCCCAGTTAGGGGTCGCCACAGCGGAACTCCGGTCCACTAATGATTGGCAGTAGATTTTTATGGTGCCGAGTTGCCAGCCCGACGCCCAACCTTCAGCGAAGGCATGCCCATTCACGCATATCTTTCGGAGGGCACTCGACTGCGGGGAGGACATGCAGAAGGCACTCCAGCCGTGAATAAATACAGTATTAACACAAAATATTTATTGTGTGTTGCAACAGACTGCTTGTGTGCAAACCCAGTACAATCCTGCCATAGGACAAGAGTTATAAGCTACGTTTGTCATGTTTTTTTATCTAACCTTTCTTTCCACTGTTAAATGCCTTGGATTTTGAAGATGAAAAAATGCATGGAATGGAGAACAGCTCTATGAAATGAAATTAAATGTAATATCGTTCTGTATAAGTATAGAAAACATGACTCTCTTCTTGTGTGCATGCTGTTCATAACTAAAGTAATTAACTGCAATGACTTTAGTGTCACCTTATTTTACTTGGTTTGACAGAATATCTTCAATTTAGCAGGGTCTTTGAAATTAACAGAATGTTACCTATATTCAGATATATCTCAATCAGTGGTTGTCTTGTTCTACAGCAACTAAGTCATAACCCTAGCAATGTGAAACAATTTTTACTGGTGAAGTCCTAATTCATCAGGAATAATGTTCTTGTTAATGCAATCATTAAGATTATACTCTGCAGCTGAATGTGGAAACCAGCTATCACTCTTACTTTTAATATCAACATGAAAAGAACAAGCTGGTGGAAAATTATTTAGCCTAGTTCAGATTATGATGTACTTTATGGACTGCACTGACAGGAGTTGAAAGTCATTGATTTTCTCAGGGCAAAAGATTTGACCTCTGTAAGTGTATGTCATTTATAAGTGCTTTAATTACAAACACTGGTCCAGTTTAATTAAAGTAATTCATGAATGGAAAGAGAGACAAAATGCAGTCCTCTGGAAAAAAATCTTCAAAGGTGGGGGGGGGGACACATCCACAGGATTCACCAACTTTAGACCTATAGCTATCTTACCAACTCTATCAAAAAACATGGATACTCTTACAACTCTTAAAATTCTTCATCAGTAATAACCTTGTCTCAAACACACAACACGATTTTCATCCCAAATATAGTATGACAACCTCCTTTCTCAGTTTCACAAATACCATAAACCACATAGGAAATTATGTCCCCTTAGGACCATCTATTTCCTTGACTTATCAAGAACATTTAAAATGGTCTCTCACCAAAATCTACTCACAAAACTGTCATCCCTCAACCTCTCCCACTTAGCCCTATTGTAGTTCCAAAGCTATCTCACAAAAAGACAGCAGGTCATAAAATGGCTCCAAGACTCTTCACCCTTCCTACCCATTTCTATTAGAACCTCACAGGGTTTAACACTTGGGCCCCTCTTATTCAATATCTTTATAAACTTCACACAGCCACCAAGCAATCAACTATAATACAATATGCAGGCAATAACACCTGCATCTGTTTATTTACTTGTCTTTGTTTATTGGGAAATTCTTAGCAGAGGCCCAGGAAGAAAAGCTCCATTTGTTTACATTATACTTAGTTCCAGAGAATAGTTAAATTTCTATTTACATTTATACACATACAGTAATTAACATTTATACATGCTATGATTTTACAGAGGTAGAAGTTACTAAAGAGAAAGCTCATGTGCAACTTAGTGGATTGTACAGGTAGCAATTATGTATAAAATTTGTTTTGTCATTTTGGTGAGAGTTTGAAAGTATTCTGTTTGAGGAGAGTATTTGGAGAGTATCACACAGTGAGCACAAAGTCTTAACCTGGTGATGAGTATGTGCAGGACCAGGACTGGTTAAGCTGTTAAACAATGGTGTAAAACTATTGAGTTTGTCAGACAGTTTTGTATGAGGATACTATTCCAGATTTCAGCAACATATTGGGAGTAGACCAAGTCTCCTGCAACATTATTTGACTTATCTGTGAGTAGTAAGAATTATTTACTAGAATGGAGGTCCCTTGCTGGACAGTAGGGCAGTTATAAGTTTTTTTTAATGCAGGGCATTTTTCTGGATGATGAATGCGTTTCTGTGCTGTAGTTAGTTGTGAATATGTTAGGTAGTTGTGCAGTCCATGCCACTTTAATTGTTTTAAGCTATGACAATGCTGGGTCCTATGAGGGAGACTGGTGGCAAATTTAGCTAATTTATTCTAGACGAAGGCAAATCTCTTCTCTAAGCTTGTTAGGACAAGAGCGGCATTGTAAGAGAGTTACATAAAGTGGTGGCTAGAGTTTTTCTTGCATTATCTAAGGAATCCATTCTGTTCTACCCTCACCCTCTCAAAATTAAATATTCTCATGCAGAAATCCTCCTCATCCACTGAAACATGGCTAAGAAAATCTTACCTTCTTCTAAAACCAGGAATGCTCTCGAAAAATAACACCAGAATACAAACAATAGAACCATCAGTTACTGGGAGTCACAAAAAGATGAACCCCTAAAATTTGATCTATACATCAGTCAAGCTGTTAAAAAACACACCAGAAACTTGGTTTACTATACAGAAGTAAATATTATCACAATGGCGGCACTACAAATATTATTGCATTAACCTACTTACTACCATCTCCCCTTTATGTCTCCTCCATCCTAACTAACCTTCACAACGCCCAAAAAATGAAAATTGACAGCTGTTACAACAAAAATTGCTAGATCTGCCACAAGTCTACCTACTAAAAGTAATCACTGCAGAGCCTTAAAACAACCATACTAGCTAGTGCTTCCACAATATCTTACCAACTCACAACTACTTATTACCCATAAGCTAATAAATACACCAGAAAGCTGTCCAGCACTTCTAAAACACTTAAAATATTAATCCCAGTCAGGGATCTACACTCTCAAATAAATCCATTTTACTTACTACCATATCTAGAAGTACTGCTGCTATGTCTCCAAACTTTGGAACTCCCTGTCATTACAACACTTAAAGCAAATTGTAAAACAAAAAATATGTCAAAAACGTAAGCACTTTCTAAATAGCTCCTGGCTACACTCCAGCCCAACCCTAGGCTAATATCTAACTGTAAACTCCAAAATACTGTTTAATTTGCTACCTACTACTTTGCTATAAAATAAAAAAATATGTAAGAGATAAGACCGAAATATTAAGCAGACTCAGTGACATTCTACAAAATAAGAGACAGCTATGGCTGGTATCAAAGACGCACTGAATTTATGAAAGGTGCAAAAAGGCTCAGTAGACAAAAAAAAAAAGCATGACATTCTGGAATACAACTGGAAGAAGGAAATTAGGCTACTTGATTGTGGCAATCTGGCTGGCTGCAGTTCGGCTCAGTCAAGTTGGGTAAATTATAATTGTGCTAGTGGTGCATCTGATTGAAATTAACTTGGTCAAAAGCTGCAAGTGACCGGACATGTCACTGAATATAACTGATGGAAAACAAGGACAACTCAAAAGAGACTTCAGACAGAGACATACACTGGCTTTGTTTTTTTGCTACGCTTTGAGTTAGTACTCCAGGGTTGGGGTGTAATGGGTGCTATTATCTATTGCATGGTAAGTAGGCAGGTTTGCATGACTTAAGAAATAAAATGGATAATTCTGTGCATGTAATCTCTAAGAATATGTCATTTAATGAAACAGATTTTTACTTTGCGTCTTGACTGTTTGCGTTTGGGCAAAATGTTTTTTGATGAATTTGTTTTCAAAGTGATACCTTAGAAAAGTATGAAGTAACACAAATTACAAAATGTGTTTTATATGTCAAGTGCTTGCCATCACTTGTCCATACTGCCACAAACTGGAGAAAAAGTACATCTTTCTAAAAAGAAAACTGAAATTTCAGAGTGGATTCTTGAATTGAAATGAAAGGTGCCCCATAAGGTCATAAAGAGAGGCAAAAACATTATTTAGTACTGCCTAAGGACTACATACTATCCAAAATGGAAGTTAGAAATCTTTAGTACATTTTAAACACTCCCCCCACCCCAGAATACTTTGGAACATACCAGTCCAGTCACAGTGAATATATTTTTGTCTGTGTTTTAGTATTTTCTTTTACATGTGTGGCTTGGTTAAGTCCAGTTTGAGAGTTTTGTGGCATTTTGAACAAAGTATAAACCATTTCGAGTTCAAAAATATGTTTCAGAATGGGAAATAACTCTGGCAGAAATACCAGGAAAGATGAGAAACCCCTTAAAGCTGCCTGGATGTGGTTTGTACACAGAGTCTGACTCTCTAAAGGGGATGGAAGGAATATGTAGTGATCCGGAATGGAAAAGTAGTCAAGCTTAAACAAGCAGATTACAAAGACTAACAGTTGCATTCCTGTTGTCGAAGTGAATGTTTCTCAATGCATAGGAATCAATGCTCAGTGTGAAGCAGACTAAAATCACACATATGGGGTATAGAATCTAGTGGATGGAAACATAAGAGACACCAGGCAAAAGACTGGAAGGAACAGTACAATAAAATGAGTAAAGTGTGACAGGACCTATGCAAAGTCAAGCATGATGACAAGGTGTGCTAAGAAATGTCCTTTGAGAACACTACTGCAGCAGGATGGATGCTAGGGTAGTCCTAGGTGGAACTGCTGGTCAACCGGCACCACTGTGGCCTCTACGCATGCTAAGGTTGATTAAGCTAGGGGGAGACATCCCTGTTTCACACATAGGCAGTATATTTCAGCCAAGCTTCTGACAAGGATCAAATGTCTGTTTGATGAGCATGAAACCATCTTTGGACTGGACAGATTTTCTCTTGCTATGCTTCTGTTATTAATGTGGGCACACATGAACGTTTACCTTTAACACAGTCATTCCTTGCAGAGACCCCTTACTATATGGTCAATAGACATGGTTTAACTTGAAATCCACTATAAATACAGACTGAGTCAGAAAAGACAGAAGCAAACTGAAACATGTGTCTTACCTTTAATCTTACAATTACTGAATTTCTTTTTTCTGATGTTGGTAAAAGACAGCAGGGGAGATGGCAAGATGTCATAAACAGTTCAGTCAGCAAATAAAAATGCATTACATCTTGATCCTTTGCAAAGTACTAATGCCTCTACTTCACTCAGTGTGGCATTATTTTTAACCTCCAAATGGCCTGATGGGGAGAATCATTACACTGGCATGACTTTTGTTTTTCATCTCTTATACCGCAGTTTGTGTCTTGAAACTGAAAATATGCCCTTCCTTTTGCATCAGGTGATTCTGTCCATTCACTTAGAAAATACTTTGAATTGCTGCATTACTTGCATATCTCGGGAGGTATATTTGTCTAAACAGACTTACATGAGCCCACTTTGTCCCAGCTGCAGAGAGCAGTTAAAGTAGTTTTTTATGAAACAGTAAACTCTTTTTTTTAAAAACATAAATATCCTACTTTGATCACTCACGTAGTCGGATATGGCAAGTTTCTTGATGATGATGACGATAAAACAGAGCTGGTAGAGTAAATCTGCAAGTCCAGAGGCTCAAGAGGTTTATGGTTCAGTAGAAGGAAAAACGGAAGGGCTATAACACCTTGCTATGTAGGTATTTGTTTGTTTTATGTGTTAATGTTTTCAGGGACAACCCTGAAGCACTGTTGGTTACATTACTTGCTCAGAGTAGCACAGCTGGCAAAAAGACTGAGGTAGTCAAACCCAGGACTAAAGAAGGAACCTCATTTGCAGCTGACAGACATAAACCTCTACACTGTCAGGCACACATGCTTTTCTGTAAATCGTGTAAAGAAAATCAGAACTACTGTCTTTATCCAAATGGCACTAACATGAACAAATCTTATAAAATATGGAAAGCAATCCACACAGGAATGTTTGGCTATTACATATATATTTCCAAAGCTGAAAACAAATAAAAGATATTTAGAAAAAAAGTGGTAGAGCTGCTTGGAGAACAGAAGAGATGTCAGCCTGGCATTCTCAATTCTAGAGAATATCATTAATTAAAACCATCTTGTTGTCCATTTCAAATGAATTTTGTAATAGACATACTTTTTTTTCCCTTTTTGCTCCTTGCAGCTGGCATCTCATGGTCAAAATGGCCTCTCCTTGTCTACCAGCTCTACTGGGCACTCTTTCCCACCCTTCAATTTGCTCCAACCCATATTTGGGCCAGTGAGGCGACTAACACTCCTGGTACAGAGTCATACTGCTGCCAAGGAATAAATTTGCTATTTATTAATTTTATGGCCTAACCTCTCCACAAGCACCCAGATGTGCAGTGGGGATATATGCTGGAGTACTGTCGCACCTCTGCAGCAACTCATCCAATGTCCCCTGCCAATTCCTCTTTACGACAATGCCCCCTTTGTGCATCCCCAGCCTCCTTTAGTGGTCAATTCCAAGGTATGCACAAGTGACCTCCCCCCAGGAAGGGCACACGCACCCTTCCCTGCCAATTCCTCAGATACCTGGGACACAAAATGAATTCAGGTCATTTGGACTGTAGTCATGGCTTTATCCTTCTATGCCATAGCACTGACTTGTAGTAGACCTAATTAATGATTTACTGTTTAGTCATGGCTTATTACGCTATGTTGATGTCACATTTGGTTGCATATATTAGCAAAATAACACTAACTTCAAAATACATCTTGTGATAACAACACTATTATTTATTATTTATTCCTTGTATTTCTTTTTTTTTTGTCTGTCACTCTAAGGTGCAAACTCTCACCAACTAATCAGCTTTTTCCCCTCATGTAAATGAAGCCAGCTCTCTCGTTGTCTATACACATATATAATATATAGCCCTTTCATCAAGTGAAAAAGCTGGTACAGTTTGTCGAAAATTACCAGCTTTTTTTTGTTAAGGTATGGAAATATCTTAAGCAAATTTACTTAACAAGAGAAACCAGTGTTCCATTAACCACTTCTGTTGCAAGTCATATCTCATCTTTTTCTTTTGTAATATCTTAACTTGTATCTTCTACCTTCATAATGTCTTAGCATTCTTAAATATTATACCGGTTTTAAACTCAGAAACTAACATTACCCACATAATTCAACACAAGTGAATTTCTGGCTTCATAAGGCCTTCCCTCCAGACTTCCATCAAGGTTTCTTCACTCATGCAGAGCTTGTTAATACAAGTAAAATTACCTGAAATGCCAATTTATCCACAATGCAACGTATGCACCATCAAGAATGGTTAGAAGGGGCATCCTCCCTCTCCGAGTGTGGTTCCAGTGACCAACTTGACAACATTCACCCTTCAAACATGCAGTTAAGTAGGAATATCACAATCCTGGCCTTGGGAGGACCTTTTTCCTACTATTCCCTAATGTGGCACAAGAAACACATTTCCGGTCACATCCCCACCTACCTCCTTGCATCAGGAAAGAAAAGCCTGTGACTGGATGCGTTTCCAGCATGCCACAATCTTTAACACTAATTTTGATGCTGACCTTCCTGAATGAATGCACAGAACATCATGACAGTCTGTTTTCTTCTCAAGTAAATCAGCAAAATTTAAAACAGAGTTAAAATATGTACAGAAAACATTAAAAGCAGTGTAGATGTTGTGAGGTTTTCCTAACCCTTAGCACTTAATAAAACTTTGAGGGAGCATATACCTCCAACTCAAAACCTTATACAGAACAATAAATGCTTTACTTACTGCACTTATACAAGCACAGACACACAGCAGATCATCAGCAAAGTTTGTGTGTGCGTGAGTGTGTACACACACACATTACACGTATCTACATATACTGATACATGTGCATATATACATATATGCATACACACACACACACACACACACACACACACACACACACACACACACAGATACATATAAGCATTCTATGACCCAATTAACCACCGATCAACAAATGACCAACCATGAACTCAATGAAAATAAAAGAAAATTTAATAAATTTTTTGCAGGAGAGGGTAATCCCCCATACACCCCCACATCCCCTTTTAATTATATATACCAACTCTGAGATAGCACAACAGTGAGGAAAGATCTGTCTCCCCGATCCCCACTGTTCTGCAATCTAACACTGAAAAAGCTTGTAATTTTCACTCAGCTGTACTGGCTTTTTCACTTGTGGATAAAAGGACTATGTATATGGGTCTATATTACAACCGCGAAAGTCCTAGTCAGCGAATATGGAATCATCGACACATATTACCCGAACTGCGAATACACTTAACACCCTAAACCGTGAAATTCAAAATCTCGAACCGTCATAGTCGTCCAACCCCACCGCGAGATGCATACTTCCTACTCAAAGAAAATAAATAAACCACATACATACACTAACCAAAACCCTACTTCCAACCCTACACTAAACATTACACACATTACTATCTATGCACTTACCTTAACCCGCAGTCTAACCCTAAGGTCCGTAACTATCGCACACTTGCCTTACAGAGCTATACCCAAACAAAATAAATAACCCACACACATACACTTAACAAAACCCTACATCTAACCCTACACTAAACCTTACATACATTACTATCTATGCGCTTACCTTAACCCGCACCCTAACCTTAAAGTCCGTAGCTATCGCACACGTACCTTACGGAGCTATACTGCAGAACCATGACGATTCGATATTTCGGACTTCACACTTCAGGACTATTGGTGTTTTCACGGTTCGACGTATATGTGTCGACGTTTCCGTATTCGGGTAAGTGGACCTTCGTAATTTCAATAGGGAACCATTTATTATATAGGTATATACAGAACGAGACAGCTGGTTCCATTTACCTAGACGGATAAAACCCTGACTACAAACCTAGGCAAACAAAATTCTTTTAGGGGCTGAAAGGGAGATGGGCAGAGTGATGCAGCTCTACTGGCTTTTTTCTCCTCAGTGGGAAGATAAGGGGACAAATGTCCTGAGCATGCAGTCCTGTGAAAAAGTTCCCAGTGGAGACTACAGAACACATGAGTGTGCTAACTTTGAGGAGGAAAGGTCAGTCTTGAAGGGTTATTTAATTTGCGGAAACAAGCAGTACACCCTCACTATTGCCCATTGAACACAGAAATCTGGGGCAGTTTACTGGACAAGCACAGTGGAGTTAATGACAAAAACAGAAAAATCATACCCTCACAGATGACAGCACTGCTCTCTGCTGTTCACTTCTTGTTCTGAGAGAAATAAATAGACTGTAGGGCTCTTGCCTCTTAGAGGCTCAAGGAATATATCTATATACTTACACACACACACAAAAAAAACATACTCATGCCTACCTACATAAACATATTCAATACACATACAAATGCAAGAAAAAGTCTTCAACTTCACCTGATGTATTTGATGTTCTTCTTTCGGCTTTTCCCGGTTAGGGGTTGCCACAGTGGAACTCTGGTCCGCTAATGATTGGCAGTAGATTTTTACGGTGCCGAGGTGCCAGCTCAATGCCCAACCTTCAACGAAGGCACGCCCTATGAATGTCTTTCAAATGCCACTTGACCACGGGGAGGACATGCAGACGTCTGAAGGTTATGGGCCAAAAGTGACTGCTTTTTGGAATTGTTCAAAATTCCCTCTACCTTGACTAAAGCCCCAGTTCCAGCTGAAGAAAAGCAACCCCAAAGCATGATACTACCATCACCATACTTCACTGTGGGGATGGTGTTCTTTTGGTGATGCGAAGTGTTGTTTTTGTTCCAAACGTACCTTTTGGAATTGTGGCCAAAAAGTTCAACCTTGGTGTCATCAGACGATAACACATTTTCCCACATGCTTTTGGGAGACTTGATGTATTGTTTTGCAAATTTTAGCCGGGCCTTGAGGTTTTTCGGTGTAAGAAAAGGCTTCGGTCTTGCAACCCTACCACATAGCCCAAGCATATGGAGAATACGTGAGATTGTTGTCACATGTAGTACACAATCAGTACTTGCCAGAATTTCCTGCAGCTCCTTCAGTGTTGCTGTATCTTGGCAGCCTCCCTAACCAGTTTTCGTCTTGTCTTTTCATCAATTTTGGAAGGACGTCCAATTCTTTGCAACATCACTGTTGTCCCATATTTTCTCCACTTTTTGATGACCGTCTTCACTGTGTTCCACTGTATATCCAATGCTGTGGAAATTTTTTTGTACCCTTCTCCTGACTGATACCTTTCAACAATGAGATCCCTTTGATGCTTTGTAAGCTCTCTGTGAACCATGGCTTTTGCTGTAGCAGACAACTGAGTAAATGTCAAGAAAATCCTACTAGGACAGCTGAACTTTATTTGGGGTTAATCAGAGTCTCTTTAATTGATGGCAGGTGTGTACCCAAGACGACTGAATGTTGTAATTAAATCAAAAGGTGCTTCAACAAAGTATTAGTTTAAGGGTGTGCACACACAACAAAGTATTAATTTAAGGGTGTGCACACTTCTGCAACCAGATTATTGTATGTTTTTTTATTTTTTATATTTTTCCCCCAACAGATTTATTTTTCAATACAGGTTATAGGTTGCATTAAAGGTGGGAAATATTGTGAAATGATTTACTGTGGTCTCATTTTTTCACAAAAACCTGGCATTTTAACAGGGGTGTGTAAACTTTTTATATCCACTGTGTGTGTGTGTGTGTGTGTGTGTGTGTGTGTGTGTGTGTGTGTGTGTGTGTGTGTGTGTGTGTGTGTGTGTGTGTGTGTGTGTGCGCGCGCGCACGCACACTTCTAAAATCCAAAACACATCTAAAACACAATGCCTTTAAGAAGCTTTCTTTTGAGACCTAGCTATACTTCCTGCTTAAAAGGATTATTTCACTGAGCAGCAATCACAGATTTCCAACAAAATCAAAACCAAACAAGCCAAACATTCAACATCCAAATTTAATAGGGTAGAAGTATAAAACAAACAGCCAATCCTTCGAGACTGTAGCTCTCTCTCTCAATGCATTGAGAAAGAGCTACAGTCTCAAAAGCTTTGCTGTTTGTTTTATACTTCTACCCTATTAAATTTGAATGTTGAACTTTTGGCTTGTTTGGTTTTTGTACTTTTTTGCCATTTGGACTTCAGTTTCCAAGGAAGTTTCTTTTAATTTCCAGCAAAATCACTTGGTTTCTCAAAACATTCAACACTGCCTAGACAGCTATGCAGACAAGAAAGCAACAGTCTTAAAAGGAGATGCATGGAAGAGCCAATAAAAGACAGAACAATATTTACAAAAATCTTTGCAGAACTCTCTGTTTCAAGGCATCATGGGAATACATAAATTAACCTTAAAAATTAAAACTGCTTTAGAAGAAAAGTTAAAGATGCACAATAACACAAAGGCCTTTAATAATTTAGTCAAACCAAAACATCAGACTCCACCAGTTACACTGAACAAGTTGCTGTTGTTATACCACAGTCAGCATACCAGAAGCAGAAGTTGCCTTGTGCTCTGAAAAATAAAATTATAAAGAGATATTCTTAAGTAAACACTGTGACCTAAAGGGATTAAGTCCAACTATGGCCCAGACAAACTGACTTCGATTAATAGCTAAGATTCTGGAGGATATGGCAGACAGGACATTGGGCAACAGTGGCTGTTGTCAACTTGCCCAGTTTGGGGGAGGGACTTAATTGGTCTGTAAGGGAGGACTGTGATCTTCTTGCTTGTTTAAGTTGCAATTTAGCACTGTAAGTGGAGAGAGTACTCAGACGCAGAAACGCATCTTCGCACTTGTATTTTACATTTGTTTACCAGGAAAGTCCAACTGGGCAGACTGTCCATTTTCAGGTGAGGCCCGGGGAGAAAAGCTCTAACATTAGCAGAACAAGATGACAAAATAGGAAGAATGAAATTACAGCAGGATTACAACAGAAAGTTTGTCTTAACACATTCAAAATTTTTATCATACACAATTGTAAGTGGTTGTTTTTAGTGGTAGTTGTACATAGTAATATATATATATATATATATATATATATATATATATATATATATAGAGAGAGAGAGCACATTCTACAGTAAGTCAAGGTACATTCAATTTAGACAGGTGATAGTGAAGACACTTTTGAGATAAAGAAGTAGAAAACTTTGAGATACGAAATAATAGAAGTAAAAAAAAAAAAAAAAAACTAAGTCAGACCTGTATGTATTAATCTTGAGTAGTTTTCTCTTAGTTTTTAAACCAGGTAAGTCAAAAGGGAAAAGGTTCAGATAATACTATGTAAAGTTGGTGTCATATGCAGTTACATGATTTAATTATGGGTGTTTTGAAATAAGATAGAGTATACACTACAGAAAAAGATAGTGTGATTAAACACCAGTGATGGTGTTAGCCTTATGTGAATAACATCCTAGGTATGCTTTTATGACTAAGATGTGTTGCAAAATGTCTGTGCATATTATGTGTGTAGTTTAGCATGTAAGTGTGAGTTAAAGTTATAGCCATAAGAGTGATATGCATAAAACGAAAAATCCCTCGATCCCCTCCACAGGTGATGAAATAACTCCCAGCACTCAACTTTTGCCTCTGATGGGAAGAATAAATCTGTGGGCTCTTGTACTGAAGGTAACGAACGATGAAATAGTGTTGCCGGCTGGTAGTAAGTTTGATGGTTAGAAATGAGGTCGGGGAGCAGAAGAAAAAAAAAAAAACAAAAACAAAAGCATTAACCCTAAATGTGAAGGGTATGAAATAAGGAGGATATGCCACATTTTATGCACTATTTTCAGGAGGGTTTGGTTTAAAACCACTGCCCCTTTTCGACAAGGATGATTGTTATTATTAAAGGTCAGAAGCATATTTTTGACTTGCATAATTATACTCCAATGCTAACTATATATTCAGCACATTTAGAATACCAGCCATGCCGTTGATTGTTAATGTTAAACACCTGAGTCAGAGGTGGTTGAATACAAATGTCAATGAGCTCTACATATCCAAGGTCACAATTCTAGACATCAGTGAACCATGCATGTCACCCTATTGTCACCCTAACATTGCATATAAAACAATCTCCAAATGGTCCACAATCACAGAAGTGCTGCATATTGGAAACAAAACATCATTAAATCACGCAGTTGCATTTCAATAAACTCTAGCATATTTGTAAAATATCATTTGGCAAAACAAGACAAACAAAAGCATAATAAACTTGAAAAGTTTTGAAGATAAACAAATCAGACTACTGTATAGTCTCAAAAATGTTCTCTACAAAATAACTTGTCATTAAAAAAATATTGAAATAAAATGTTGCAAAACTAGATAATTTGTTTTAAATGTAGTTAAAACTGCTATATAAACAACAAATTAAATTACAGGAAATCAGTGCAGTCTGGTTACTTGGCGCATCTGCTTCAGGCAGTGAAAAATAACCTCACAAAATTACAGAAAAGCCAGTATGTATGGAAAAAGTCATTTTGATCTCGGGGTACTTACTGCATTAGCAAAGTCGTTAACCCATGCTCCCACCGACAAAAAAAAAAAAAATAACTTTTGTAATACAAAAAGGAAAATACTACCTGATCTGCAGTACATTCTTGACAACTCTAGACAGACTACATGATTCATTCACTGTTTAGATATGCCCAACCTACTCAAACACAGAAACAAGTTAAAATATTTTATGGCTTGTATCCAGCTACGTTTGTGAGTCTGGAAATCCATCTAACTAGGAGAAGCGTGTTATATTATTAGTAAAATAATTCTGATATAACAGGAACAAAACAGTAAAGCTAAGAAATTAACTTCAGCTCTGCAGTTCATGCTTGCTGTACGGTCCAGTCAGAAGGATAACAGGCATGGTGGGATACAGCTGTTCCTCAAGTCACAAAAACGGAAGGAAAATCACTTACTCAGGTTAGATAGAAGAAAATATTATGGGTGTATTACATGAAGGGAAATAAGTTAAATTGCTGTGACTAGTTGTCCTCTATTTTTGAGGTGATGAATAATATCAGCAAAGATTAATAGTGCTGTGTTTGTACTATGTTTTGGTCTGAAGCCATGCTTGACAGCTGGATAGTAGGTGGTTAGTGGTGTGGTGTTGTTGGTGTATACTTTTTTCTAGGATTTTGGCTTTGGAAGAGAGGATGGCAATGGGTTGGTAGTTTAAGATGTCTTTGGAGGAGCCCCCTTATGAAGGGAAATGATGGGAGAAATTTTCCAGAGGTGAGGCACATACTGTTCAGAGATACTGACTGATTAGAATGGATATGGGGTAGTCGATGGATGGATCAGCTATTTTTAGGAATTCGTTGAGTAGTTGGTCAGCAGCAAGACAGCAGGGTTGTAGTTTGAATGGTTTTAAAGGAGAAAGAGTCTGTGTTCTCAGTGGTAGGGGAGGGGACTGTGAGTGTTAGGTTTTGTTTGCTGTCTAGGAGAGAGGCGATAGAATTGATGAAGTGAGAGTTGAACTGTGAGGCTAAGGGCTCAGAGGTATTAGAAGTGGAGGGAGCAAAGTTGGTGTCTTTCCAGGGTTAAGGAGGTAGTTAATATTTTGCCAGAACTTTTGTGGGTTGTGCAGGTGCTTTTGTTGGCAGGTTTGAAAGTTTTTTTTTTTTTTTAATCATTACGGTGGTGGTGCTGCGGTAGCGTTGTCGCCTCACAGTAAGACGTTGCCCCGTTCGATTCTCAGTTACAGCGTCTTCTGTGTGGTGACATGCGTGAATGGGCGTTCCTTCGTTGAAGGCTGTGCATTAGGCCCGGCAAGTCGGCAAGTAAAAATCTACTGCCAATCATTAGCGGACCGGAGTTCCGCTATGGCGACCCCTAACCTGGAAAAGCCGAAACACACAACAACAACATGAAGGGCAAATAAGTTACTGAAAGCTATGATGCCAGAGTCCACTGTCTGATTCAAAGTTAATTTCTCACAAAAAATTCTAAGTTGATAAGCTAGAATGTAGCAAGCGAACTCCATCTTCTGTCATATTGTTGCTCAATCTAATACTTTAAATAACAGAATTAGTTCTACAAATGTTGCTACCTAAGATATTTAATATTTAATAAATGTGCATCATTTGCAAACATTGCACTTAACAGAAAAACATGATTTTGGACTAGCAGTGCTATCCTTGTGCATGTTAGGTGCAGGTCTATATTGTAGGCATTAATTTAGAGAGCTTTAAGCATATTCTGGTTTCAGAAATCCTTAATTTTAAAAATGCACTCAGCACAGTCAAAGAGCATACCTAGCTATACTCTTGGTGATAATTTCCAAAAGACAACCAGCAATCATTTTAGCAAACTTGCTCTTAATTAGCACATATTTACTGACCTGTAATTACAAAAGTACACTTGCTTCTAACATTAAAAGTTGCATAGAAGCTAAGCAAAGAGGCACAACAGGAATTTTTTTAAAATGGAACAATGTATGTACTGCATAAAATAATGTCAAATAACAGTCAAAATCTAGATGGGAAGAGACAATCAAGTATAGTTCAAAACCAGACTTTTCAAAACAAAGACAATAAATTTGCTTTTAACACATAACACATGCTTGCTAGGGACAGAGTCTGTGATAAAACCTCACAATAACTGGATCTTATTATATTTATTAACCACAACAGGCAAGCATTTTGAATCTATACGTGTGTTTCATATATTAAAAATGGCACCAGTATCTCCATCCATGAAATTAATATTTACTGTGCATTTACAAAAACATTTTGTTCTGAAAAACATGGATGTTTCACAATTCTTTCTTATAAAAACAAATGTCCAAGTCTGGTTCACCCCTATAAGATCCATCCTACCCAAAGAACTTTTGCATATTTACTAAAAGGACAATCTGCACATTTTTGATTAACCTAAAACATGGAAGCCTATTAGTCAGCTAATATCCGACATTGTCCATAGAGTAAAATCCAACTCAGGCATTCATACCAAGCAAAACAGTGTTGTTGAATATGTAAAATACTGTGCACTGGTTATTAGACCATAATATACAAGATACCAGGATAATTTCTGCATGATTTTATCATCTGCACATCTGCTTGTATCAATACCTAGCCACATTATTTCATCATCTGCTCATCTTCTATCTGTGCCAGTGTCAATCTACACAGTGGCCAGCTACATCATTTATGATCTTGCTAATGACCTAAGCAACATGCTTCTGATTTCATCTGGTTCCTTTTTATTTACTATACAAGTCTGTACTTATTCTTGTAACACTTTTTAAACTCCTTAACTGTTGGCTCAGCCCATGGCTAGTTCTTCCACTTCCCTGGCTTCTACATCCAACCCACTAAAAATGGATCTTTGCTTGGAATCTACAAGTGACCAAAACGTGCTATAGACAGGAGAGCTGTTAGGTACACTGCAAGGTACAGTGCCACAACAGTTGTTTGAGATGTAAGCAGCAATGAGAAGTATTCAGTGCAAAACAAAAACTAATGAACCAACAAAAAGCAGTGAAAATGGAAGGACCACCAGTCTTTATAGTAAAACCAAGGCAGTTTTAATGATTCCACAGCAGTTTAATTCTCTTTTTTTTTTTTTGACTGTGTTTACTCCATGTTGTGGTCATTATGTTTCCTATGCTGTAGAATCATTAAAACTGCCTCGGTTTTACTATAAAGACTTGTGGCGCTTCCATTTTCAGTGCTTTTTGTTGGTTTATTTGTTGTTTGAGATGTCACTATCAATCTATGTAAAGGGCCTACAGCATACAATGGTATCACATCACCACATTCCACACCCAATGAATAGCTAGTGATCCTAGGTTCCACCATTAGGTAACATGCACATTAGGTAACATAACAGATGTCCATCCTACCTCCCAAAAGATGGAGAGAGTGATCATCCAATCTGCCAGGAAATCAGCACTCTCTCTCCTCAATGTGGTTTCTGATTATATTATCACCCCATTCTCCCTCACATTCTAGCTTATTTTCAATGGATTTATGCAACACTTATTATTCACCAATCCCTCTTAGCTACAATCACTATGCTTTTAAAAGGCCTCCCTCTGCCCTTTAAATACAGAAACAATCAAGCAAACAAATAAAATAAAAGTAAGTAAAGCAACATGAGAGAAACAAACATTTCCAAAAATCCATAGGATGGGAGAAGGCCATTCCCTGTCTCCCCCTAATCTCACCACTCACCACCAACAAAACCTTTCTGCATGTATATCTAAATAATAAGAAATTGAAAACTTAATAAGTATACTCTTCTTTCAGCCACTACCCATCTCAGTAATTAAAATGTTATTTTACTGGAGTAATCTTATTTCTAAACATGGTTTGTATAGCTCTATTTTAAAGATATTATCACTGACAGTTCTACATCTTCCAGGATCATCCTCCTTTTAAAACATTGTTAAACAGAACTTTCCAGAAGATATGCATCACTTTCTTCCCCTCTTAATTTCCAAATATCCACAGGAATACCATCTGTTCTTGGAGACTTCCCTATTGATCCACTTTTTATCTAATTTTCTCCCAACTTAGCCATTAATTCTTCAGCTTTATCTTCTTCTAACCTTAGTATATTTAAGTATATCATATATATTTCCATTTGTATATTTTCTTGGTTCCCTCATTCCTCTGCTCTTTACAGATTTTCATAGAAGTTCCAAAATATCTCTAATACCTCTACAGAATCTTTGGTTATTTTTGTAGTCATAGGCTCCCTAAGTTTGGCAATACTCCTTTATATTTTGTTGTCCAGATTACTGCTCTAATAGTTTTTTATGCTCTGGGGTTAAGAAATACTAGTAACAGCAGCCTTTATAAACTACTTGGTTAAGCCAATAAGGGCTGTGGTAGTACTGTGATTGGGACGTAATCCATGCTGGGTGTTGGTTAGTAGTTTATTAGTAAGGAGATAGTGCATTACTTAGGAATGTATACATTAAAAACTCTTAACTAAACTAAAGCCCACCAAATTAGCAGCAGACAACCTCCCAATTGAATACCTCCAAATTGCAGCTGATGCTCAGGATGATCCTGGAAGATGTAGAACTTAGAAAACCACTAAGTCAGAAATGAAAAACAGGGATAAAGCCTGGGAGCACTGGCGCAAAACCAAAACCCCCTCAACTAGACAGAAATTCCTAGAACTACGCAATAGAGTCAAAAAGCTAATAAAACAGGACAAATTCCAATACTACCAGTCTGCCCTAGACTCCTCCCAACACAGCCCCAAACAATTCTGGTCCTCCATAAACTCCATCCTCCACCCAGGTAAAGTCAGTACCCCTCATCCTAACATCCATCACTCTTCAGAAAATATTGCTACCTCATTCAACACACACTTCACACAAACCATACTATCACTAGCTAAATAACACAACCCCCCTCCCCTCCAACCCACACTTTCAACTAGTAATCTCCCCACTGCCTTCTCTTTTTCTCCTGTACCTACCTCCAACATAAAAAAAACTCTTAACTAAACTTAAGCCCACCAAATTAGCAGCAGACAACCTCCCAAGTGAATACCTACAAATCGCAGCTGATGCTCTAGCCTACCCAGTATCCATCTTGATTAACCGATCTCTGTCAGAAAGTTACATTCCCACACTGTGGAAAGTATCGCATATAATTCCCCTCCACAAAGGCGGACCCTCCATAGAACTAACCAATTACCGCCCCATAGCTATTCTCTCTCCACTCTCCAAAATACTAGAGAGATGCATACACTCTCAGGTCTCAGACTACCTCCTTTCCAATACTCAGCATGGTTTCTAACAAAACCATAGCACGACCACTGCCTTACTCTCCTTTACTAACACTATACTTCAGCATAAAAACAATGGCTATCTCTCCTCTGCTACTTTCCTAGACCTATCTAAAACATATGACATGGTCCCACACAACTTATCTCTGTCCTCAATAACCTATCCTTCTCACAATCAGTCACCAACTGGTTTCAGAGTTACCTGTCTGACCGCCAACAATCCGTTGTATGGCAGAATGACATATCTCCCCAACTACCTGTCTCCATAGGGGTTCCCCAAGGATCCATCCTTGGACCCCTACTCTTCTCTGTTTTCACCAATAATCTAGCCTCTGCCACCAAACATGGCACACTCATACAATACGCAGATGACTCAACCATCATCTGCTCAGCCCAGTCCCTACCCAAACTGCAAAAAGTCACACAGGAAGCCTTTTCCTCTGTTGAAACTTGGTTATCTGATGCCCAATTAATACTCACCCCAAACAAAACTAAACTACTCATCTTCCAACCCACCAAACATACTCAAAACAACTCACTTTAACATCACAGCAAAAGACAACACCACTATATACCCAACTGAACACACCAAATTGCTAGGAGTGGAAATAGACAATAAACTAAAATTTGACATTCACATATCCATGACCATAAAAAAGTCCACAAAAACCTAGTAGCGTTACACAGAGATAAGCAACTTCTCACCAAAGCAGCAAAGATTTCAATAGCAAATTCCCACCTTATCTCGACCCTACTTTATATGCCTCTCCAATATATGCCAACCTAAGGCAATGCGATCTAAACAAGCTTGAGACCTGCTACAACAAAATCGCCAAATTCGCCACAGGGGCATCCTATCGTAGTCACCACTGTCTCTCACTTGCTGAACTGGGCTGGCTTGAACTCCCTCACCTCCTTCAATGGTATCAACTCTCACTCGCCCACAAACTAGTAAATCATCCACTAAATGTCCCATCCCTCCAGAATTTACTCCAACGCTATTGCACCACCAGACCACTAAGATCTAGCAACAAAAATCACTTGCAGATCACTAAAGCCAATAACTCTGCTGGTGAAGCACTATTCTCTTGCACCATGCCAAATTATGGAACTCCCTCCCACCCACAATTACCTCCATACCATCATGCACCCACTTCAAAACTTTACTAAAAGCGCACCTAAAAACATGCTGGCTATGCCCTTGCAACTCCCACTCTAATATCACACCCCATCCAACCACTACCTTTCTTTCCACTCCACTAACTACCTTGATTATAGCAAGCTCATAAGCCTAGTACTTATTATACAGCAGGAACTTCTTATTGTAACATTTGTTAATGTCTGCTATGTACTTCACAGATAAAGATTCTAGTTGTCTACTGATGTACTATGTTCTTCATCTGTAAATATGTTGTAAGTAATTGCTATGTAAATTGTTAATTGCTATGTAATCCAATGTAACTACTGTCTGTTTATTTTAACTGTGGAGCTTTTCTCCCCAGGCCTCCACTGAAAATAGACCTACATCCAGTCGGACACTCCCGGTCAACAAATATAAATAAATAATAAAAAATAAAAAATAATAATAATTTTTCAAGGATTTTAGATAATGGGAATTGGACGGTAATTAGATAGTTCCACAGATTTACCTCCTTTGTGGAGTGGTATTATATGCAAAATTTTCCACAGAGAAAGAATGCGTTGTTCTGATAAACAGCAGTTAATGAGCATAGAGAGTGGGTAAGAGATGACTTTGGCTGTGATCTTTAGACATTCTGCAGGTAATTTATCAGCAGCCAGGGTTATGGGTTTAAGCCTATTTAGGTATTTATATATTGTGCTAGTTGGGACAGGCTGTAAGGAGAAGCGGTTTTGGTCTGTTGGTATGGAAGATAGGTTTGGATGTGAAGTGGGGAGAACTGCTATTGGTAAACTCATACATATTATACAAACACTCCCTTATTTTCCTTTTAGCACTTAATTATTGTGTCTTCTTCCTTAAAGATTCCCTTTTCTCTGCAATACTTTAATCTTTGATAATCCCTCTAAATAATTTCTGTTACTTTTTTCCAATATCTCTCTTTCATTTCCATTATATTTTTAAATTTGGAATGTGAATCAATGAGAAAGTTGTGTCTCTGTCTGTCAGTATAAGATAAACAATACCTCTCTGCACAAAGGATATGACTGTGAACCCATTGCTAGTTTAGAAACTACATGACTGACTGTCAGGTGTGCTAGATCAGAAGAGGTCCTGGGTGCAGTTTTACCTCCAATGCCCTGAAGGCCAGAAGGACTAATTTCATTTCTGGTTAAGTGATGCATTGTTCCATCTCCAGGGGGAACCAGGAAGGAGCCAAACTGACTTCACTACCTTACTAGCAAAGCTGCTGTCATCAGGACCTGTGATGGATTTTTTTGCAGTATTGGAAGCCCCCCCCCCCCCCCTTGAAGCTGAGAGAAATACTCACCTTTTCAGGGTATGTTCACACTGCTCTGAAGCCAGTTGAATATCTGTAAGAATGTGATGGCTCTAACTACAAACAGCACCTTGAAGTCCACTGGAAAACCAGCATTCTCAAGAGTGCAAATAACACCATAAGGATAATAAATGGGAAATCACTTAAACGCACAGAAGGGAATTAATGACATGCACTGGAGTGGATCCAGCTCCAAGCCAGTAAATTAAATCCTCTGAGATGGAATGTCAAAGGACTTTATGGTTACTCTAGGGACTGCAATCAAGAAAATGCCCACACTCTGGGGACTATATCAAGTAGTCCCTTAATGTGGCCACCACAAGACACTCATCCAGATATGGAAAGGCTATGATCTCCTTCTGTAAGGCTTCCACACCCAAAAGGTACTGAAGAAAGCCTAAATGTCAATATTTTGAACCAGAATAGATGCGCACAAAAGAACAAAATGAAGCATCCTGTAGGGACCTCAACCACTGACTTATCAGAAGAGATTAAATGTTTTCAATAACATCATACTGGTACCTTTGGTATATGCTGGCTGAAGTGACAGATACAGGATGAGACAAAAATGCTCATCCCATTCATATTCTAGAAAAGACAGTCCCTACTATAAACAAGAGACAGCATCTATGGCCCTCTTCAGCACAGTCTATGCCTGTCTCTATAGATCTATTAAATCATTTTGGTGTCTTAGCAGAACTTTTTCTGGGGTTACACCTAAGAATTCTAAGGTGTGACTGCCGGTGACCACCTCAAGGACTACTGGTCCTTGGTGATTGTAACATAAGCCAGTATAACCTTACAGAACCCCCTCCCCCTTACTGGCAGACCTAGAACACTTGTGACTGCTGTGAATAGACCAATGGAATCTTTTTCTTGAGAACTTGGTTGGAACCAGAAGGAGCAAGAGAAGATGATATCTGAATGTTTTCCCTGGTCTGTAAAGAGCAATGTTATTCTTTTAGTAATGGTTGGACCAGACAAAGGAAGAAGATGGGGATAGTGATGGACAAACATCTTAGACAAGGGTAAGAGCTTGAATCCCTTTCAACAGAACATATACCAAATCCTGAGGAGGCTGACCAAAAAAGCACCCCTTTAAAATGAGAATCAGTGGAGGAGTTCCTAAGCTCCTCCTCCTCCTTCATGGATGGCAGCAGCTGTAAAAACATTCTGTGCAGGAACATACCTAAGATTATATCCATACGATCATACACAATCAAACCTGAATCAGGCTACACAGAAGCATATCCTTGAAGCTACAGACAGGGGCTTAATCATTTTATCCTAAACCCCAAACTTAGAGGAGGATGGGTAGATAAGATGGACACTTTAGGGGCCTAATCCGCAACACAGAAGATGATTATCTCACCACCACACATATAGCTTGATGTTTTAGGCAAGTGTGACGTAAAGTGCTATGATTTTTGAGCTACATACTAGCCCAAGGAGATCATGCTTGAATTCACTTAAGGATGTCTAGCTAGGAATTCACTTTGCTCCACCAGAGGCTTGTAAAGAGCAACTGCCTTCTGGGGGACTGCAGAATCAGAGTTTGAATGCTTACAGTCTGCTAAAATATCATCCTTTATGACCAGTTCCATTAAGTAGATGACACAAGGCTTCTCTTCTGTCATCCCCAAATAACAGCCTTAACTCGGAATGGGGGCCAGAAGAGTGTCCAGAGAAGATTTATTTTGTCCTTTCAATGTTTTGCCAGTAGAGTGCGGGGATCATCTGGGAAGAAGATGCAGCTGTAGGGTGGAGAGGTCTCACTGCCCTTATTTGTCTCAGAGATAATGGCTTCTGGGTTCTCACACCCTTCAGAAGAGTTAGTGGTGGATGGAGTCCCCTAGTCCTAGCAACTATCTCCAACAGCAAGCTTATGCACAGCAGCATGCATGGGTAAATATTTCAAGGGTATGTACTGAACATCATGTGGCAGGGATGCTGGGCCTATAAGCAAGCCTGACAAAGAAAGTACACAGATGTGACAGACCTGTACTGGAAACAGCACTAACATCAGTACACAACTCTTGTAAAGGTGCACTCTTGCATTTGTAAGCTTTCACCAGATATCAAACACTTGCTTAATGTCTAGACCCTGAAATGCAAGCCCTGAAGTGGATAATCTGAAGGATTATCCATCAACTTGGGCCAAAGGAACCTGCTCAGATTAGGTCCTGAGAGTTAAGTCAAGGAAGGCCCTCCAGTACATCAGCAGATACTGATAGAATGTATATGTTATATTTTCATCACTAAATGTAATTATTATTATTATTTTAATTGTCCATTCTAATAATCATTCCACAAAAAGGTTTAGGAAGGGTGTAGTGAAGGAAAAGTGGATTGCAAGAGGCAGTTTAGAAAAGGTGCTGGTCGATCCCTAAAGGCAATTCATTCTTGGTAAGCTCCGACTCGACCAATACTAAAGCTCGAGAGCTATTTCCACCGGCTCGAGGCTCCCCTATATCCCACAATGCTAGGCAGTAAATATCCAGATCTCGTTTGCCGCTTTAGCTACGAGGTGCTTGTTTCTACCGGCTCTGCAGGTTAGTGACTTTTTATAGTTGTAAAACTTCAAAATACCCTTATTTTTTCTTAGAATAGTTTCTTAACAGCTTATTAGTTATCTATCCCTAGTTTCCTTTGGGTTCCCCTAATTGTTTTTCCCGTTTATCCCCTGTTAATTTCCTTAGGCCTTCGGGCCCTCCTCCCTTCCCCTTAGTCATACTTATTGTGGGAGTGGTTGGATTATTTTCCCCTTTCTTTAAAGGTGTGTCTGTGTTTCACAGTTCTTTAGGATGTCTAAAGACTCTAAGGTCTCAGGCTTTAAGAAGTGTGACTCGTGCTGTCAGAAAATGTCTCTGACAGACGGTCACACTTCTTGTGTATATTGCCTGGGACCTTTGCACCTGCAGGACTCTTGTTCTGTCTGCCACGCTTTCAGTCCAAGAGTCCTGCAGGACTCTTGTTCTGTCTGCCACGCTTTCAGTCCAAGAGTCCTGCAGGAACGCAAAAATAAGTTGATACTTCGAGGCTTATTAAAGCCTGAAGGCTCCCTGACCCAGACCGCGTCAGGAAAACCTTCCAAGACTTCCAAGGCGTCGGCTCCAGCTTCAGAGCCGTCCGCTGGTGGCTCTAAGGCTGCTTCGACATCGACTCTGTCTGGAGCCGATGTTTCAAAGACTAAAACGGTTACCTCGGCTCTGGCTGGAGCCGAGAGGTCCGAGACTCAGACGGCTCCGATAGTTTTATCGGAGCCATCTACTAGAAAGAGGTCTAGATCCCCATCCATTGGCTCTATCCACTCGGCCCCAAGATCTCCACTATTATCAGAGAGGAGCCATAGGTCCCACTCCTCTCGGTCCTCCAGACTGTCCGACCACGACTTAGAGAGGGTGGTGAGCAGACTTCTTAAGTCCCAGGCACTGGCCCAAATACTGCATAGCCCTACCCAACGGTCAGTGGCTATACCCATCCCTTCCTCAGTTCCTCCTCCGATTCCCATGAGTTCGGAGCCGGAGCTTCTCTGAGCCGTGACTGTCGGTGCATCGGAGCCGATACTTCCACTTTCGGCTCCGTCGTCGGCTCTGATCTCCTCCTTGTAGGGATCTGGGCACCGGGCTTCCCTCGTTGGCTCCGAGGGGGCAAGTGGCATCGGACCCTTGTCCGAGCCCGTTCTCCCTCTCGGAGCTTCGGCGCTGGTGAGCTTGGCCCCGACATCGGCCTCGGAGCCGTCCCTTTCGGTGCCGGGAGGAGTCCTTGTCTCTTCGGAGCGGGGATCTTCGGCCCCGCCTGATCGGGGCACCTTCGCGGTCATGCGGAGCGTGCTAGACCCGGTGTCTGCTCCACGGTCGGCTCCCTCAGCTCCTCCCTCTACAGTGCCTGCGATGGTCTCTACCCACCCTCTCGTCCCAGACCGTAGAGAGCCAACGTCTCAAGTTTCCCCACTGGGCATATCCTCCTCTTCAGAGGCTTCTCCTGATCCTTCAGGGGAACCCCCTCGGAAGAAACAATGCAAGAGGAAGCATATTGACTCCCCCTAGTCTATCACCTCGGATACCGACTTGGGTGAGTCTAAAGGGTCCCCACGGTCCTCCTCTGAGGATGTCTCTTTTTCAGACATCCTTGAGATCCTTAAACAGAGGGGCAACTGGTCCACCCTTAACCCTTCAGAGGACGTGTCGGTCTACCTTGAGGCTTTTGGCTCTCGCCCTTCCACCTCCTGGGTATCTCCTCCCTTTGACCCCCTCATGGAAGTGGTGGCAAGGAAGGCGTGGACAGCCCCTGATACGGTGGAACCTACCCCACGAAGGGCAAGTTTATTACAGCTCCTAAGGACAAAGAATTCTTATCCAAGGGCGTCTCTGTTGATGCTATGGTGGTGGCCGCAGCCACTAAGAAGGAATTAGCTGATCCTTCGGTACCTATCCATCCTCCTAATAAGGAATCTAGGACTATGGATATGTATGGTAAGTGGATGTTCTCCTCAGCGACCTTTGCTATGCGTTCGCTGAACTACTTGTGTCACTTCACTCGTCTTCAGAGAGATATGATCAAGGAAATGGGTGATGCTTTGCAGGATCCAACAACTGAGGGGGTTTCGAGATAAAATTAACTCCCAGTTGGCAACCCTGAATTCAATCGTCAACTCCTCCATGCGGCTTCTTTCTTATGCGACCGATGGGGTGAGTAGGGCCGCTGGCACAGGTGTAGCTTTACGACGTCACGCCTGGATGCGGCTTTGTAACTTTGCGGACCCTTTCAAGGCGTCCTTCACCAATTCCCCTTTTGATAGTACAGCGTTGTTTGGACCTCAGCTGAAGGACACATTGACTAGGTGCGAACAGGATGGCAAGACTCTCTCTGCCATGGGAGTCCGGTTTTCTACCCCTTCTAGACCGTATCCCAAGGGTCAGAAGGGGGGGGAAATGTGGTTCCGCAAATCACAGGGAGTCTCGTCTGATGCACGGAGTCAGTTCTCCTCTAGAGGCAGAGGGGGGAACAACAATAGACGCCGGCCTAGGGGCAGGGGGGGTCCGCAAAATCAAGGTAGCAGAGAGACTCTCTCTGACAAACCTTTTCAGCATCCCTGAGAAGCTGCCCGACTGTCCACCTTCGGAGGCAGTCGGGTGAAGGTTATCACTGTATCCAGAAGCCTGGATTTCCCCTCACTCAAGACAAATGGGTACAGTCGATTATATCCGAGGGTTACAAAATTCCCTTTGTCCACATCCCATCTCAACCAAAAGGGCCCCTTCCAGACGTTCCACCCGGTTTAAGGGAACAAGCAGCACTAGAAATATCAAAGCTGCTATCAAAAAGAGCTATCCAGCCAGTCCCGGCAGACCAGCAAGGATCCGGAATCTACTCCAAATTCTTTTTGGTTCCAAAAAAGACAGGGGACTGGAGACCAATATTGGATCTCAGCAGACTAAACAAGTCTGTAAACAAAACAAAATTCCGGATGGTCACACTTCAGTCCATTCTACCCTTCTTGGGTCAGGACAATTGGATGTGCTCAATAGACCTTCAGGATGCATACTATCATATCAAGATGCACAGACGCTCCAGAAGGTTCCTCCGCTTCCGGCTGGGAGCCAGTCACTATCAGTTCACAGCCCTGCCCTTACGTCTCACTACAGCCCCCCAAGTGTTCACCAAATGCATGGCAGTGGTCACGGCTCATCTGAGACGACAAGGATTCCAGGTGTTTCCATGTTTAGACGACTGGCTCCTTACCGCTACCACCAGGTGTCAACTTCTCATATCCAGAGACTACACCATTCATACTTGTCAAGCTCTAGGCATTTCCATAAATTTCGAAAAATCTGCCTTGTTGCCTTGTCAGGCTATTACCTTTATAGGCGCCACCTTAGACACAATTCATCTTTCCGCGAAACTAACAGTGCAAAGAGTATCAGATATCCGCAAACATGTTCACATTCTTCTTCAATGCGACAGGATCAAAGCCAGGTTTGTCTTGAGGGTTTTAGGTCTCATGGCAGCTGCCATTACACTTCTTCCCCTAGCCCGCTTTCACATGCGGATCCTCCAGTGGATGCTGTTTTCTCAGTGGTCCTTCCAACAGCTCCCAATGTCTCACAGTATTCTGCTGACCCAATCATGCAAGAAGCATCTATCTTGGTGGATGACCTCCCCTCAAGTTCTTCAGGGCAGATCATTCGTTCCCCCCCCCCCAGTTGCCATGGTGACAACGGACGCCTCCCTGATCGGGTGGGGGGGGGGCATTGTCAGGGCAGGACGGTCCAGGGCACATGGCAACCTTTCGAAAGCCATTTGCACATAAATGTCCTGGAGATGAGAGCAGTACTTTTAGCGTTGCAAGCCCTTCAGCACTCTTTTCCCACTGGGACTATTGCAATTCAGACAGACAATATGTCTGCAGTATGGTACAACAACAAACAGGGCGGAACCAAGTCTTATCCCTTATGTCGAGAGGCACTCAGACTTTGGCAGTGGGCGATCTCATCTCAGCGGTTTCTGATAGCAATGCACATCCCCGGGAAGTCCAACGTGAGAGTGGACAAGTTGAGCAGGGCCATACTCATACCACACGAGTGGTCTCTCAAACAGTCAGTGCTAGAAGAAATCTTTCAGAAATGGGGCCGACCTTGCTGCGATCTTTTTGCTACTCCCCAAAACAGCAAGTGTCACGATTTCTTCACCCTTTTTCCCCTACCAGGTCAACCCGCCAGGGACGCTCTAGTCCACGATTGGCCCCGGGGACTTCTGTATGCTTTTCCCCCCTTTCCACTGATCTCTCAAGTAATTCAGAAAGCTACCGCATTGAGAGTTGACATGATCCTCATTGCTTCTTACTGGCCTCGTCAGATATGGTTTCCGTTCCTTCACCGATTTCTGTTGGAGCAGCCTTGGCATCTGGATCCAGTGCCAGATCTTTTGACCCATCAATCGGGTCAGCTACACCACTCCCTCCCATCTCTCAACCTCACAGCTTGGTTGCTCTGCTTCCTACCCTAGCCAGGCTTCCCTTAATTTCCCATTTGGTCCGTAACATCCTTATAGCCTCCCACAAGTCTTCTACAAGAAGGATTTACAATAGCAAGTGGAAACGTTTTTCCTTCTGGGCAGCAACTAATAACATAGACCCTTTCACTGCACCTATCCAGTCTATTCTAGACTTCCTGGCAGAACTTTTTCATTCAGGTTCTTCTTCGTCTACTATTAGAGTCCAATTGGCGGCTATATCTAATTTCCATGTAGGCTTTTCAGACGCCAGCATCATGTCCCACAAACTTTTCAAAGCCTTTCTAAAAGGTATGTTTTTGCTTAAGCCCCCAATTAGAGACCCCCCCCCACCTCAGTGGGGCTTAAATTTGGTTCTAGCCTCCTTGATTCTCCCCCCATTCGAACCGGCCGCTTCCTGCTCTCTGAAATTGCTTTCATGGAAAACCCTTTTTCTAGTAGCCATAACATCAGCTAGACGGGTATCTGAACTTCATGCTCTTTGCAGTCGTCCTCCATATTTAGTTTTGCACAGAGACAGGGTGTCCCTTCCGACCAACCCTTCCTTTTTACCCAGGGTTTCTTCTGAGGCGAATCTGAATCAAACAATCGACCTTCCAGTTTTCTTCCCTAATTATTCCAACAAGGCAGAACAAAAGTTACATTTCCTAGATGTTCATCGCCAGCTTCGTTATTATTTGGATAGGACTAAACAGTTTAGGAAGTCTAACCAGCTATTCCTATCTTATGCGGAAGGCAAGATGGGCCTTCTAGTTTCCAAAGTGTCCCTTTCGAGATGGCTGGCCTCTGTAATTTCCTTCATTTATGAACTCAGACACCAAAAGCTACCATCACGACCTAGAGCTCATTCAACCAGGGCGTTAGCTACGTCAGTAGCATTTCAAGACAGACTGCCCATAGATTCCATCTGTCAAGCAGCTAAATGGGCTTCTCCCCATACCTTTATCTCACATTATAAATTGGATATGGCCTCCAGAAACCGGGCTAACTTTGGTTCCACCGTACTCAAGAGTCTGTTCCGATGAGCCACCCAGGATAAGGGTGCTAGGGACGCGGTCCCATCCAGCAAGAATGAAGGCGAGATTGACAACTTAACATTGAGAAGTTATGTACCTACCATAACGTTCCATGTTAGTTGTCTTCTTCTCGCCTTCTTTCTTGCGTCCCATCCTCCATCCCGCTAGCCTGGATAGACCGAGAGGATCCTTGGGATCTTTTATCTTCCACAGCGTCAACCACCTCTATTGCCCCTGATTGATAGTTCTACAGGTAGTTTCTATAGAGGTGGATTTCTTTTTTCCCTGTCTCTGGGAGACCAGCACTGCTATACTTTCAGCTATCAAACGAGATCTGGGTATTTACCGCCTAGCATTGTGGGATATAGGGGAGCCTCGAGCCGGTGGAAATAGCTTTCGAGCTTTAGTATTGGCCGAGTCAGAGCCGAGGATTGGCTCCGAACCCATCCAGCAAGAAAGAAGGTGAGAAGAAGACAACTAACATGGAACGTTATGGTAGGTACATAACTTCTCATTTACAGCTGGGTGAGAAACCCTATTTGGATCAGGCCAGTTAGCAACAAGTTCTGATCAATCAAATAAGAGAAAGGAATTGCCTACACTCCAGAATACATAACCAGGGTACAAGCTGCAAGTTTACCACATGAAGGGTCTTAGTCATGTGTTGAAATGGAGAACAGGCACAAGATCAACTTTCTACTAATCAAGGTTGAGCTCAGCACTTGGAAGACTTGCAAGCATATTAACGAGAAGCATAACTGTAAGAGGGTTAAGCTGCATCTCACCCATTGAGTCTCAGCCCTAGTGACATTGCTCTTTCTAAAACCTGGGACTGTGCAAAGGACTGTCAAAACAATCTTCAATTGCTACCTGGGTAGCAGGATTTACCTGCCGGCAATTACAGCTGTGTTGTACTATGCACCTAGTTGAAACAATGCAGGCAATGGAAGTGCAAGGCTTGGACACTAATTTAACAACATGAACAGACAAAACATAGATTTCCTTTTAGGTAATGAACATGGAAAGTTTTCCCCGATGTACATCAGGATCAAAGACTGAAATATGTGAGCCCCAAAAAAAGACATGCCGGCTACATAAGTGCACCTATCCCTTGACCCATCATTTAATATTATGGTTTATGCTGGTCTCAAACATGCATGTGCTGAAGCACAACAGCTGCTAAGGAAAAAAAAAAAAACAAACAGTGACTGATGGACAGGATGAATCCATCAATGTGAAGTACAAATACAGTAGGAAAAACAAATGGGTATAAGCCTGTTCTTTACTAGCACTTTCACTGAATTAAGTCTCAGTCAAAAAAATGTATATAACTGTATCAGACTAAACATGTTAGTGAAATTCAAAGTAACTATTTTATGCAGGAGGCAAAAGCACCCCCCACAAATGGAACTATAACCCTGGACCCTTCTTTAATATACTCAACTCCAGGGTTGCTGTAAACTGGGATGAAGGGAACTCCCCAGATCTGCAGCTCCCCGTCATGTTTTCATCAACTGCTTCCAGAACAGTCTGTGACCAAATGACCAACTCAGATAAAGAACTAATGTTGAATTAGAGTTAGCACTGTTAGTTGTTGCTGCTTAGATCTCTGAAACTGTTTTGTCCCACTCACCCACCCTATTTTTTGGTTTAAATTTGGTGGCTTTTGCAGTTGCCCGCCCCACTGTAGATTTGATCTGGGACACCCCCAGTCCCATCTCTTTACCACATTCTACCTAATAAACTCTTTCTGCACTTGTTTTCAGTCCTTTTTTAATTTAATTGCATTCTTTAAACTGTGTTTGGTCTAATATTGCTTCATACTCAAGTGTGCTAGCTTGCACTGCATGTGAATTGTTTTTACTACTGTTTTTGCTACTTTTCTGTAAAAAAAAAAAAAAAACCTGTAAGCCTGTTTCCTACCTTTCCTGTAACTAGTGTTCCAGATACAGATTTGCTGTATCCAGGTCTGTATGTAAGCTTCTGAGCCCCCAAGCCTTTCTATGTTGGAGGGAAGCCTTCTAGCTTATCAGTGGGAGTTTTAAGCACTAGGTAACCTGTCTACCACATAAGGAGTGGTTCTGGACCAGAAATTGTAGTTATTGGCCGTTTGGGCAATCTCTTCCATCTCTCTCAACTTTCTGATTTGAAAGCCTGCATTTGCACTTGTTTCTGTCCTGTAACTCATCTAGTGCAGATACAGATTCTTAGTTTTAGCACTTAAATTTGCTTATTCATGCTAAGCACGTGTTCAGAACTTGTAAGCACTAAATAAGCTACTAATTACTATAACACTCAATCTTCCTCATTACCTAGAGGAAAACAGTTTTTGTACTTACTTTTCTCACTTGCTTAGCGAAAAACAGCTCATGTACTCACTTTCCTCACTTATCTATAGGAAAATAGTTTTTTTATTCAGGCATGTCCCAAGGGTCGGCTCCCAGTGTTCTCTCCTGTCTATCTGATGACTCTGGGCATCTTGAGGCAATGTAGAAAATGCCTCATGTACACAGACAACCCTCTCCTACTACCACCCAACACTACAACCTGTGAGAGATGCACTTATCTAGCCAAAGTGGAGGTAAAGCTCTCTCCAACCAAGACTGAACTTGACAATCATGAGGAGAAGGTAAACATTTGCACCACACCACATCACAGTCTCACTAAATCTACACCACCAAAATCCACACACAGTAACACAAAAACATTCGCAGAGGCTCTCAGTAATAATCTGTCTAAGCAACAGAGACCTCCAAAGCAGAAATGCAAGCAACCTCCATTCCCCCAACACAACCCAAATGACACATAGCCCACAGACTCAGTGTGCCACTCAACCACACCCAATAAGGCAAAACAACATACCCATCACACTAGTCATAGGTGACTCTATAGTCAGGCACACTGATGTCCCACTCACCGGGCTAAACAAGGAAAAGGTTACTGTCAGCTGCCTGTCGGGTGCCAGGATCCGCCACATAACCCATGCACTCAGGTCACTCCACAACAAGTACAAATATGACTCTGTCATTGTCCATGTTGGTGTGAATGACCTGAGACGTACCTCCCTGGACTACATGAAAAGAGACATGTAAGAGCTCTCCGATCATGTAGCCCAGGCAGGTATGACCCTAGCCCTGAGTAGCATTCTGCCATCGCCCAGAATGATACCGCAGTACAAGGACAAAATGATTGACTTGAACAACTGGCTAAGATTCTGGTGTCATTCTAAGGGGATCCAGTATCTGTCTGCTTGGGATGACATGGTCGACAGACCATGATGCTTTGCCACAGATGGCCTGCTCCTGTCACCCCTGGGATTCAGGATACTGACTAAGGCTCTTGCTGCCCCTATAGTGCCTTTTTTAGGCAAGGTTCAAATAACAAATTCACCACCGTAACAGGAACAGGCAAGCAAAAACTGAGGGTAATGCTACTCAATGCTAGAAGTCTAAATCTCAAAATGCACTAATTCGAGGCACTCCTTAAAATGGAGAACATTGATATCTGTGCAGTGACTGAGACCTGGTTCAAGGATCCAGAGAGCACCCCTGCACTACCAGGCTATAACTCATACCACACTTTTCGGCCGTGTAACCTGGACCGAAACACCAAAGGCAGAGGTGTGTCCATATTCATTAAGGATATCCACACCTCCAGGCTAGTTGCTCAGCATAATGCATCCGAGGTTATCCAAGTGCAACTAACTCTGGGCAAAACTGCAATCCAAATTGTAGCTTGCTACAAATCCCCCACCATGCCCCAGGATTCCCACTCCTCTTTTCTTAATGTACTGGAAAATATTAGGGTTCAACCAAACACCCTAATAATGGGTGACTTCAACTACCCCACCATTAACTGGGGAAACTACTCGTGTACCAACTCCTTAGCTCAACGCTTTCTGAAATTCATCAACTCCAATGCCCTGGATCAACTTATCCACACCCCCACCAAAGGCAACAATATCCTAGACCTAGTCATTACCAACATGAGTGACCGGTGTTCCACACCTGAAGTCAACTCCTCGTTGGTCCGATCCAACCATAAGCAAATCACCTTTGATATCCACATCCCGTCCCCACCCCTCATTAAGGAAACCACGGTAAAGCATTTCTCCAAAGCCAACTTTCTGCTTCTTAAGACAGAAGTGGTGAACTTCATGACACCCATGCAGATGAACAATACAGTTACAACTGCTGAATCATACACAAATGCACTCTATTATAAGCACTTACACGAGTGCATGGATCGTGCTATCCCAAACAGAACCAAGACGCTATCCTCCAAAAAAAGGAAGCCAATCTGGTGGTCCCCTGCCATAAACAAACTGTACAACAGAAGGAAGAAACTGTTGCAAAAGAGAGTAAAATCCCATGAGCGGAGGAGCTCCCTATTCAGCCTCAGTAAGAAGCTGAGATCCCTTATAAGAGCCTCCAAAGCTAGCTCCAAAAACAAAATTGCCACTAATTCTAACGACAACCACAAAGCATTCTATAGCTATGTCAAGAATCTCGAAGGCAACACCCAGATCTGCTCTGAGTTACAGCACAAAGGCATGAAAATTACAGAACCAACTGATATTGCCAACATCCTGGCAGATAGGTTCAGTGCTAACCTTACCCCCCCTCCCCCCAAAGGGCCCATATCTATACAGGAAGAATGCAGAGTCCCTGTAATCACAACTACGCAGGTAAAAGCTGCACTCTCTAAAGCCAAAAACACAGCATCCATGGGACCGGACAACATCCCAGACTGCGTTTTAGATGAACTTCAGAATGAACTGGCTCCCCACTTAAGCACTATGTTCAGTAATAGCCTCGCGTCAGCCTTTGTGCCCACTGAATGGCGCACAGCAACAGTCACCCCACTCCACAAAGGGGGAGCCACCACTGATCCCGGGAACTATCGATCTATTAGTCTGCAAGGCCATGGAACGTATCATCATGGAACTCATAAACAAAGACATTGGTAACCTCCAAACTCTGGATCCCACCCAGTTCGGGTTTGTGAAAGGCAGATCATGCCTCCTGAACCTGATTGACTTCTTTGAGGCAGTCACTAAAGCCGTAGATGAGGGTAAGGTGGTTCACATAACCTATCTTGACCCCGCCAAGGCTTTCGACACCATCCCCCATTCTGGAATTATAGCTAAACTCACTAAACTAGGTATAAATCCCTACGTAACAAGATGGGTTGCCAACTGGCTCACTGACAGAACCCACACTGTAAAAGTTGCAGACTCCAAATCTGACCTCAAAGCAGTGACAAGTGGAGTACCACAGGGTTCTGTCCTGGGACCTCCTGTTTGGAATCTACTTCTCTGAAGTACAGGCTAACACAGAAGGCCTCTGGCTAATGAAGGTCGCAGATGACTGCAAACTAGGGGCCATAGTCAAGTCCCCAAATTATGTGGACATCCTACAGAAGGGCCTCGCTGAGACAGATGCCTGGTGTCAGAGCCATGGCCTCAAGCTCAGTGCCAAAAAGTGCAGTGTCATCCCCTTTGGTAAAAACTCTGTACCCATGAAATAACACATAGGCAGCAATCTACTTAACACCGAATGTGTGAAAAGAGACCTTGGGACCCAGGTGGACAGTAATCTCTCCTTTGATAGTCACATTGCCATAGTAGTCAGGAAGTCCTTCTACGTGGCACACCTCATCATAAAAGGGTTCTCATCGAGGAAAAGAGAGGTCATTGTTCCCCTCTACTCGACACTCATTAGACCCATTATAGAGTACAACGCCCCTTTTGGAATGTACCTCACAAGACATCTGCAGCAGCTGGAAAGGCCACAGAAGCACCTCACAAAGAAGATTACTGGCCTCAAACAAATGCCCTACACTGACCGCCTCAAAAAACTCCAGCTTTACTCCATAGCATATCGCCTACTCCGAGGTGATCTCTGCCTAACATATAAAGCTATGTCAAACCCAGAGCTGTTGGACATGCTACACCTAAAGAAATCCCACTCCTTCCGAGCTACATGCTCTAGGGACCTAAACCTTGTCACCACAATAAACAGGACATGCTGGAAGGATAGATTCCTGTCCCAGAGACTTCCCATACTCTGGAACAGGCTACCCATCTATGTCAAGCAAAGTTCTTCATTAGCACTCTTCAAGAAAAATCATGATGAGTGGATGGGAAATAGGAAATACACCCCGGGGATCACTTCTGTGTCTCTGCTCGACAGTGGCACAGGAAAATAACTTTCTTGGGTGGCGTAAGCCAGGGAACCTTGTTGGCTAGGCTTACATAGACCCTTGGGCCGATAGCCTAGTACCTATCTATGACAGGTTATGGGACTTCAGGATTCCTGGATACATTTTCAAACTGAATTCCTAAGTAAGAAGGTGATATGTTTAAACCAACAGTTTAAACATTTATCAGAAGAGACTAACCCTTTCAACAACAGCTTTATTAAATTATGCTCATTAAGGGTCAGACTTTAGAATGTTCTAGGACATATTTGTTGAGTGTAATGTACAGGCCTCCAATTATTCATACAAATGAAGCAAAAGTATTGTAGGAAGGTTAAAACAAAAGGAAATGTAAAATGAATGCTCCAGTCATTGATGGTTTTAATACCTCTTCTACAAATCTAATTTCAGAAGAATCAAATTTTAAGAGGAATAAAACTTCTGTTCAATAAGGTTTGGAATGTCACTTTTCACATCTCACAAGAAAGAAAATACATTCAAATTTCCTTCCGTCCAGACTGCTGAAAAATGTGTATAACAGAAATCAACAGTCATCAGTATTGAGTATTTCCACTGGCCAGCTTGTTTGAAAATTGCTTAAATTAGCTTATATTTAGGCAGCACATTTGCAACGGCCTGTGCTCAGTTTACAAGAGCTGCACTACAACTGGTGTGCTCTCTATGATCTCTGGAGTGAATACACACGAAATCCAAGGCATTGTTTGAAATCTACAGAAATATAATTATTTTATTTAATGTACTGCACTTTTTATACTGTGTATTACCGAACTGCTACCTACTTTTAACTTTTACCCATTTTGTTGTTTCACTGTTTGCTGTTTGAGACTGTTTTTCCTACACCGTATTTTCTAATACTTGTGTAATTTATAGCATAGGCTAGATTCAGATTTGCTGAATCCGTACTGTTTGGCATTATCTGAGCACTAAAACCAGCCATCTTACATTGAGGGCCCCCTGCATCCTTGTAGCAGAAGAGTGTAACAAAGAACTGGTCTGAGTTGGAAATTGTTGGAATAAGGTTCAGTATTGAGCATTTCCACTGACTAGCTTGTTTGAAAACTGCTTGACTTGTTTTAAAAAAGGGTTCTCACAGTTGCTACATAAGCCCTGCATTTGCAAGAGTTTGAGCCTGTTTTAACACAGATCCACAGAGTTTAGCGACCAGCCACTGCATTACTATCTTCATCTGAGCAATCCGAGGCACCTGCTTGCACATAGCATACCTTCACCATTGATGATTATAGAAGCAAAAGCTAAAGTAGATTTATTTTCACATAGAAGCTGCCCGTGCTCCAACTGAGAAGTCCCTTACATTGTGCTTAGCTGCTCGGAGAGCATCGCAGCTGGGCTTTCTACAGCATTTGCCACTTTAACTGAAATCTCCTAATCCCTAATAGTCTCGTACCCCTTGAGAGCCCCAATAGTATAGACCCAGCATTAAGCCCACAGTTAAACCACATCCTTCCTCATTAAAGTAAGCAAATTTACACCTAGCATTATGGATGGTTAGTTCTCCTCTGTTTCTCCTGCCAGCCTGATTGACATGGACATCCTGAGGCAGTTTAGCAATTGCCTCATGTACACTGACAACCCACTACTCCTATACTACCCAAGCTCAATTTGAGAAATGCACATATATTAAGAGTTTGGAATCCTTGATCTCTCGCTCACAGAACAGTGACACTGAACAGGTTTGTCAGCCCACATACTACAACTCCTGCACAAACCACACTCTCAGCACATAAACCATCATATGTGGAGGTACTCACCAGAAATTTACCTCCGAAACACATTCTACACCTAATACAGTACCTACAGCACTCAATACACATAAAACCACAAGCACAAGTGTCTCACCAAACAAGCCCCTAAGGCAAACCACGTTTAAACCAAATTTGTTGGTCACAGGCGACTCTACAGCGAGAGACACAAATTCCCACTCACCAGGATGGACAACAAGGTTACGATCAGCTGTCTGTAGGATTGCCAAGATCCACCAGATTACACTCACACTCAAGTTTCTCCTCAACAACTACCGTTACGAGTCCATCATAGTGCATGTTGGTGTGAATGACTTGAGACACACCTCACTGGACTATATAAAGGGAGATATGACTGAGCTCTCTGAATATCTGTCTCAGGCCGGTATGTCCCTAGCCTTGAGCAGCATACTACCTCCACCTAAGATGATACAATATAAACAAAAAATGACTGATTTCAAAGGGGATCCAGTACCTCCCAGCCTGGGATGATATGGTAGATAGACCATGCTGCTTTCCCAGAGATGGTCTTCATCTGTCATCACTTGGATTCCAGTTACTGGCTAAGACTCTTGCCTCCTCCACAGTGGCTTTTTTTAGGCAATGTCACAACAATAAAATTCCCAACTTAAAAATATTTTTAAAAAGCAAAAAGCAAACTCAAGGTTATGCTGCTAAAAGCTAGGAGTCTAATCCTAAAAAATGCACTCACTGGAAGCAGCCCTCACCTTCGATGATGTTGACATCTGTGCAGTCACAGAGACTTGGTTTAAGGATGCAGAAAGCACCCACGCCATACCTGGATATAATGCCTTCCACACATTCAGACCACAAACTGAAAATGTGAAAACTAAAGGAGGAGGGAGCATCAATATTTATCAAAAATAAATACACCTCTAGATTGGTTAAACAAAACAATACCTTTGAACTAATCCAGGTCCAAATGACTTTAGTTAAGACCCCTCTCCAGGTTATTGCCAGTTACAGGACCTCCTCCATGAACAAAGATACCCAGACTGCATACTTCAATCTACTTGAATTGCTCAGGGAAGCCCTGGTTCAACTCTCAATGAGTCTGTCAATAATGGGGATGTTGCAACTACAGATTGAGACCACCTTGAATTAGTGTTTGTGCCACCAAGAAAGTAGATGCTATATACAAGCCATCACTTAATTGTAGCAAGACCCTCTCTGGGTACCCTTTGGGAAACTCACAGATGAGCTTTTTAGTCCAAGGTATGTTTCAGAGGGCATAGTATTTTGCCACCTTACTGCCAGAGAAAGAGCATGAAGCTCAAGACAGGTTGGGCAAGAAAGTACGCTCCTCTACTACTTTTAGGGTTTTATGTCTCCAACTACTCATGTTACCCTTTCAAATCCCACTTCCCACTAGTAGGAAAAGCTAGCTGAACATCTACAGGCCAAACTCAAGAAGGAGGGACTACAGAAGTGCAACAGTGGTACTACTGAACATGAAGACAAACATAATGGCCACCTCAGAAGAAGAGAAAATCATGGAAAAAATTGTGACAAAAACTAATGCTATGTGGAAAATGACAGAAGCCTGAAGAGTAACCTACATGGATTCACAGCCAAAAAATGTTGACAGATGAATACTTCTGTGAGTGAGTGTCATGTGGAACACACTGAAATATGATCCAGTTCTATGATCAGAAGGCAGTGGAAAACAGAAAAAAGTAGTTTGCATGAATTTTAGCAAGGCCTTCAACTCTGTCTACGAAGGAGACTAGCGAGGAAGCACAGAATCAAAACCATAAGTAAAAAGTTGGCAAAATGAGTAGAAAAGTGAATTTCAGGAATAGATGCACAGGATAACTTCCTATGACTCGAAAAAATCTAACCTTTGTCCACAGGAGACCATGTATAACATACCATATTGAAACTACACAATATAAGGTTGACAGTCTGTCAAAGCTACTCTTGGAAACCCCTGAAAAATGGAAACTTGATGGGGTGTGTGCATTATATTAAATCACTGATCATTCAGTTACTAAATGTTTGGGGATCTAGGATGTTAACCTAAAAAGAATTCTAACTCTGTATACCAGCATGGGATCCTACATAAAGTTCTAAAAATATTTTCTGTCTGAGGAAATGCGTAAGTGAAGGACAGAAAAAGCTTAATGCACTTGAACAAGGAGAGTATGGTCGTTTGCATATGAATCCCCCATAGCTCATACTGGTGCAAAGTTTTACCTGAAAATAAAAACATTGTCCAGCAACTCTGACTTCATGCAAGTACAGTAAACACTGGAGTAGAGATAATGTGATACTTTTTATTGGATCAACAAAGACTTTATATTAATGGTGCTAAGCAAATAGCTATCATAATTCACAACAGAATGTTTTCACAGCCTTAACCGATGCATTATCATTACTACATGTAAAAAAAATAGGAGGACTACTTCTTCAGAAGCTTGCAACATCTATTCCCTGGATGAGATTTTCCACCCAAATGGGAAATAAGCCTAATCCTTTTTCTAGTCTAGTAAGCTGAAGAAGCACACACACAAGAACATATATATGCGCGTGCGCGCACACACACACACACACACAGCTGTGTGTGTGTGTATATATATATATATATATATATATATATACACATACACACACACACACACACATATATATATATATATATACACATATACACACACGTGTGTGTGTGTGTATATATATATATTTTATATATATATATATATATATATATATATATATATATATATATATATATATACACACACACGTGTGTGTGTGTGTGTGTGTGTGTATGAATATAGACATACAGGTTTACAATAACGTGACGTCTCAGATTTTACCATACTGCTGCTTTTTCAGTATTTCTGCCACTTCTTGCTATTCATCAAGGAGCTATTAAAGAAGTCGGACAGTCATTTACATACAGTTTACATACTTAAATATTATTAAGTTCAGACCCTTTCTATAAATTAAAATGAAACTGAATACTTCCCTGTGAAAGTAGTTTTTCACTCCAAGGAAAGTAAAATTACAGCTATTTTTAGATATAAATAATGTATAGGTCAAAAACAGCTGACCAACAGCGCACCAAGAATGTAATGCTTTGAAATTAATCAGTAGTGATACTTAAACAAATACCAGCTAAGGGGCAGACAGCTTCCCTGGAGGCTAGAACAAACCTTATCCACTGGAGTTTTTAAATGACAACAGCACTGTTGATATTTTACTGGAATTTAACATAATTTATGGTTTTACATTGCTGCATTCATCCAGCATATTGCTCAACTTCCACACCACTCATCCCGTCCTTATATACTGCACCATATTTGCTTCACTTCTTTGCATATCATCTCTCACACTGCTTTTAAACACAATTGCGTCTTTCATAAGTAATGTCTGTAAGACACAACAAAATACTGTCTGTGACTTTTCAAAACATGAAAATCCCTCAGTGCACTTTTGTTACATTTATAGTGTGGAAAACTAAGTCTCTTTAAATTCCGAAAATTAATTCTTTACATTTTTAGAACTGCCTGCTTCCCTTAAAAGAGTAAAGAAAAAAATCTTATGATGTTTGGGGCAGGATAGGAACATGGGAGCTGTATTCCTGTTTTCATTCAATGCAACTACAGTACAGTTTAAACAATTCTAGTCAAGGATTAAATCTGGCATACAGTTTAGAAAACCAACTCAAATTACATGACCATTGAGCTTTCTTGGCTCAGTTTAAAACTCCAGAATGAAGGCTAAATATTACTTTGTCCTTCGTGTCTTGCTTTGTAAATTACTGCCGTTTAGAATTTATTATAATTTTAGTTGCATATGCTGATACACACGTATTTCGGCAGTTAGTTGATTCATTGCATTAGTTAAATAGTCTGCATTAACTACTAGCCCTCATTTTTTTCTCCGCTACATACAAATTCACTGGTATTGTTTATCAAACAATGGTTAAAGTCCATGTTTCTAAAATCAGTGTTGAATTCTACAAAAAAAAGTCACCTAAATAACTTTCAAACATGTGCAAACTAGTCCTAAACATAGTTCAGTCCATTCAGACTATTTGAAGGGAGACGGAGGCTCTTAGGAAGGCCAAAGTGACTGCAGTTACTCTTGTAAAGTGGACCCTTGTATGCTTTCATATAGTTTTGCCAAGGACATAATAGCAAAAGGAGATGGAATGGGCTTAGTCATTTGAGACAAATCTGCCCTCCCTTCCTTTGCAAAGGTTATGAAAACTGATCTCTTTACCTAACTTCTTTTGTCTTTTTCAAATGAAATATCAGTTGCCTATGCACATCCAGGATATTCAAAATCCTTTTCCCCTTGCTCTGTGGGGAAGAGAAATGTACATAGAGGTTAATGGCCTAATTTAGACACATTTCTGTCACCACCTTATACATGAAAGTGAGGCTGATGCATGGGGTTACGGGGCAAGAGGGGGGGTTAATAAAAATGACCACAAGGTGAATAACCTTTCTGAATGAATAGACAGCAAAGCATTGTAGTAGGGCAGCTCCCTTCTTTTAAAATACTGTTAAATAGAAGCTTCTAGATCTTTATCACTTTCCTCCCTCCTAGCATCCAAACTTCCACAGGAATACCATCTATTCCTGGAAACTTTCTTGTAGATTGATTATACATCACCATTTTTATCTCATTTCCTCCTATCTTAACTGTTAATTGTTGAGCCTCATCTACCTCTAACCTTGGCATATTTAAGTCTTCCATAAATATTTCCACTGGTGTTTTTTCTTGATTTAAACATTCATCTGCATTATACAAATAATTTCATAAAATGCCCAAAACATCTTTATCTCTGGTTGTTTTTCTTGTTATAGGCTCCTTAAGTTTGGCAACAGCCATTTCTACTTTCTGTTGCACAAGTCATTGTGCTGAGTTTATTTGTGCTCTGGAGTTATTATTAAAAAGAGTTGCTTAACAGAAATATCTCTAACCTCATGCAAATTATCCTGATGCACCCTTATTTTTTCTTTGGTACACTATAGTTGCGCCTCTTCTTCTGTGAGATTTCCCTTATTCTGCAATAATTTAACCTTTGTCAGCCCCTCTAAATAATTCTTGTTACTTCTTATCCATATCTCTTTTTCTTTTATTTCTACCATATTTTTAAACTCCACTTTCAATTTAACCAGCAGCATATTAACTTAAACATGTTTTTGCCCACCCCTTCTTCTCTTTTTACACTATAATGCCTACATTTCTTAAAACTAAAAAAAAAAAAACAAAAAAAAGAAAAAAGGCACTTGTTTACTTGAGTATCTTTATCACATACAACTGAAACTATTTTACTATATAACATGCAACTTATATCATGATATGTTTTAAAAACTGTTCAAAAATTGTTTAACTTGGTTACTTTTCTTTTTTCTGTCTTCAGTTCAGTGTCCTTCCAAACATTAGTGACATGAAGTGGGCTATGTGTATTTCAGTCCCCCACAAGTTTAACGTCAACAAAAGTCCAGTCTTTTTCTTGTAAATCTGTATTTTACAAATGTGATTGATACTTTACTTTTTATTCACCAATTTCAATTTTGCTGGTGGTCTTCCCGTTCATCTCCCAACCCCAGGCTATGGATCAACTCAGATGTATTCCAAATTCCTCTAGTTAGCTCCTGTACTTTTTTTCTCTCTGTCGAGCATTTTCTTTGGAACATAGACTGTGCCAGTGAAACATTTTTCAATGTCCTTTACTATCAGAAAAATGAGAAGCAAAGTATTCTTCTGTTTAAGGGCTCAGTTTTTGTTGGACAAACTTTTGTATTTCCTCCTTAGTCTTTTCTTCATCAAAAAATGACTTTAATCTTAGGAAAAAAATATTCTGAAGACAGATGTACAAAGCACCTTGAATCTTGTATCTGCCTCTTGATTCTCTGAAGGGATAGATTTGCTTCACTTCCGCTTGGGGTAGAGAAAATAAGCATGTTCCTCAAACATTCTACAGTCTCCAATTTTTAATACTTTGTGCTTTTGCCACAGTTTTGTCAGGATTAGCTCTTTCTGCTGGTATAACTGCACCTTTACTAATACAGGTCTTGGTTGCTTTCTCTTGGCCAGTTTGCAGCATACAGATGACTTGCCCTTTCAATTAACACATCCTGCTGTAGAAAACCAATCCAGATGATGTGCCTTTTAAATTAACACATACTGCAGTAGAATACCAGTCTAGCTGCTTATTTGTGCTTTCATAAAATTAATACAGTCCATTTCTTCCATTTTCTTTGTACAGCAGAAAATCTCAGGTTTTCTCTGGGTGCACTGTCCTCTAACTCTACCATTTTTTGCTACAGCTGCTCTTGAACAGTCTCATACTTAGCCAGCATTTTCTTTATTTTGAACTTAGATTTTTGCAGTTTTATCAGTTCATCTGAATAGCTGTTTAAAGTGTATTCCATTTCTTCCAGCCTTTTCTTATTGTAGTTGATGTGCTTCAATGTTTTGTTTATTTTAATCAGCTCTGAGCACATTTTTATTTATTTTCCTCCAGATTACTGGGAGCAATGTCTTGCAACAAAGCTAGAACTTGAACCGCTTTTGCTGAACAGCTGCACAATTCTTCCCAGTCAGTGTTCTAGTCACCTTTTCTATTTGATTTTTTTCAGGCTCTCCAGGTTTCTTCTTTGTTGGCATCCAGGCAGTGCACTTACCAACCAATAATGAAATTTCCAAAAACTTGTAGCGTTACTGGCCCTTATCTCTCAGGTTCTTTTTCCACACTGGGAGAGGTGAAATACTCCTAATATAAACTTTTGATTTAGACACTAAACTGGTCAAGTTTATCCATTGTTGCTTTCTAAACAATTATGGCATGACAACAGGAGAGATCAATACCCTTGGTGTTGACAGGAATGTGTCATCCTTTAGATCAGTAGTCAATTAATAACATGATTGAAGCAGGTATTTAATACAACTTTTTACAAATTGTTAAGGAAGCTACTAGAGATGGCACAACCTTATATGTTAACTGGGCTTTAACATAAACTCAAAAACTCATATGGTTATACAATGAACCAGAGCCTGGGAGGTCAGACCACCTCTGTGCGACATTTGAAGCTGTTACTGTGATAAACAGTAATGACGACTTACCACAGATGCAAGCAGTAGCAGCAGGTTTGAAAGAAGTCTGAAGTTTTGTGTGGTGCTTGCCTTTTGGAACTGTTTCAGAAATCCACGGCAGAAGTATTTGTGCCAAGTATATGGAAGAAGGCTATAGTTTAACCCATACCAAAATATCAAACTGATACCACTATTACAGGCCAATTAGCCAAACATGTAAATTAGGAAAAGATTTTGAGACAGTACACTGCCATTCATTTCAGCACTCTTTTGATTTTAGTTTTGACATCTCCCAACATGGATTATTACCAGGGTACTTGTGCTTAACTACCTAGTTTCTATGAACATATCATCAATACACTAGATTATAGGCTGGCAAGCAGATGATGTTGACTTACACTTGTTAAAGCATTCAATTCTATTACCCTTGACGTCATATTGACTATAACAGTTAAGCAGAACATTGTCCCTTACTCAACCAGGTGGATAACCAATTGGTTGTTTGGCAGGAAACGTACAGTTAGAATTCTGGATTGTTTTCAAATTATAAATCTACAAGGAAGGGAATCCCCCAGGTACCTGTCTTAGGCCTTTAGTGTTTTGGCCTACTAACATCTTACTATTCAACCAGTGAAAACACTTGGATTAGCTAATTTACAGATCTCACTAAAGACAGTCGCACAGTTAACAATATCAATGATCACTGTGCATTTCAACTTACCTGGATAATAACCTTCAGGTAGAATAAGAACTCTGTGTACCTACATGCCTTAGATAACACACTATTAAGGGACCTGGGGATTTTAGTGGATTCTACTTTTCACTTTGATTACTGCACCAAATTAATCATAAGAAGATGCTACTGCTTAATTAGAAATATCCTTTGTTGTGTTACTAGCAGAGGTAAACAAGTTCTGGAATTATGGAATATCTCACAACTGAATAAAATGGAACGCATTAAGAAAACATACACAAAGCAAGAAACACGGCAGTCACACAACATACAGAACAGAGTCTATCATTAGTGTAGCAATATTAAGCACGGCAACCAAACTTAGAAAGATGAATAAAATACGTTGAATTCACATGCATTTTCTGGGGCATATGAAACCTGAAACTGAAATATCTGTCATTATTTTGTGATTTCAATCCTCTGTGATTTGCCAGAAAACCACAAATTTTATGAGGAACAAACCAAAAACATGAAGCAAAAAGGTGGATGTTCTGCGAAAATCTGGACAGCTGAGAGGTATGCCTCCTCTTACAGATTACCTTGAGGAGGAGGAGGATGGGAAGAAAAGTTTATCAACACAGACCCACCCAACTGATGTGGAAGGCATCCACTGCCTGGGTGCCTGTGCTTAGTGTCATGGTGCAAAATTTATTTAACAGTTTGTTTTCTGAAGAAGCAAAAAAGATCTGTTTCTGGTATGTTCCACCTATGAAGTAAGTACAGAAATACATCCCTGTTCAGCATCCATTTGTGAAGGGCTGCTTCTTTTCTGGTCAACTGATATGAAACAATAACTGAAAAAAAGAGATGACAGCGAAACAGCACAAACTAATAACCACCAAAATTCACTGTGGAAGTCCAATAAAGGGAGAGAACATAAAAGGAAACATAGTTTATTGCACAAATCCTGCACGAACACACACTTGTGTTTGTGCATGATTTGTGTAATAAACTACGTTTCCTTTTATGTTCCCTCCCTTTATTGGACTTCCACTGTGAATTCAACTGATATGAAAGGACATTTTCTTGGGATGGGATATATGAAACCCTAAGGGTCAACATTGACTCCTGGGCCAGGTTCCAAACATCCATGGCCAGCCTAAGCACAAAGTATGAGTGGGATTCCCTCTGCTTGCTGATGCACAACATGACTGTTGTGCTGTCCACGACTATATGCAGGGTCCCTGGTTGCAAAGTCTGTCTGAAAGTTTTTATGGCTAAAATTACAGCCACCAGCTCTTTGATGCTGATGTACTTCATCTTCTAAGTTTTGTTAAAGGTCCCTTGGATCCTCAGTTTCCCCAGGCTATATCTGAAATGTATATAGCAAAAATCTAGATAGCCAGGCCTGTCTTGAATGGGACCCACAGAATGAAGTTTACCTGTTTTGTCCACCATAATCATTCTTTATAACAGGTCAGAAGAGGAATGGGACAATGCAGGGAGTAGGCATATCGACACCATCTGCTCTGTAGGTACCAGTGCAGCCTTCACATCCAGCAGGGCCATCATGACTGACAATACCATGAACTCCATGGTCCAGAGATGCATCTTGACTGTAATCAGATTCTGCTGTTGTATGGAAACAAAACATAGGGTGAGAAAAATCACTTTCTCTGAAATAAGGAATGCCTCTGGCGGTGTCCAGAATGGCTCCAAGAAACTAGACTTGTTGGGATGGAATTGGCCATGATTTTGTCTGCTTAAATGACTGGTCACATTATGGAAGAAAATGCTGAGCATCCTACATCTCCACATGAGCAGGAACCTAAACCAAGCAGTCATCAAGGTGGGGGTAAATGTGAATGCCCTTGTTTTTGTAGCTTTCAATTACTGGAGCCAGACATTTTGTAAATACTTTGGTGCACAGATACTCAAAAGAGCAAGGAAACAAATTGATATTGAGCATACCCTCCATTTAATTTCAGGCACTGCGGGTATTTTTTTCTCTACTGGGTAAGTGAAGGTAGGCATTTCTTTCAGATCTAGGGTGACTATACATGCCTGAAGAAAAAGTACAGGAAGTAGGGCCTGGAAAGTAAGCATTTTGAAAACTGGCACAAACAAAAATTTGTTTAGCCTTAAGAGGTCTAAAAATGGCTTCCAGGGACTTGGCTTCATGGAATGAGAGTCCTGAATAGTTATGTAACTTCTTCCTGGTCTTGTACTTACTTTTTGCTCCCTTGTCTTAACAGTTCAAAAAATACAGGCTTAATTAAGTGTCTTTATTTCATAGGTTCATAGATTAGTGCTAGGCTAACTGCCTTTGTGGGCCATTTTTTAAGCCTAGCTAACTGCACCCTGTGAGAATCAAACCATGTACCTTGTGTCTGTAAGGCAAACACCTTAACCATTATGCCAACCTCCCACCCCATAGGTACTAAGGGGTTGCCTGACATTTTTTTAATGTCCTGCAGCTGGTACTTCTGTCACATAATACTTAGGTCCCAGGTTTCCCTGTTGATGTTCTCCTAATCATTGAGAAACAGATGAAGACAACCCCTAGTTTGGGGGCATGTGGTTAAAAAGGGAAGAGCTGGGCTGGTGGGGGAGCTCTCCTGAGTCACAGCTGTTACCCAGCAGTGTCTCAAACCTGAAGGCCAACAAACTTCCTTTTTATGTTCAACTTGCCATTTTTTTCTTGAATAACTCTCTCTTTCTATAGGCTGTTTCCATTTATCTTGCTTCCAGTGAAATGGTCAACATCTGTGGTGCAGTTTCTATTGTATGTAGCAGGGGAGTGATATATTGGTTTCATCTGTTACATGGTCTTAATCTTTCCCTCCAGCTTTTTAAAAATCTTTTCAGTCAGGGGACCAAACAACAGTTCCTTATCTAACGGGGCAAAAGAGAAGCTGTGTTTTCAAATGTTCTGACAGTGGTTGTGCCTCAGCCAAGCATTTCTTTGCATGATGGACCCTATTGATGGCATTCTTCAGGATACACCCACTGCATCACTGCCACATTTTACTGAGTACCTGACAACCAGGGAAGGGAGTAAGCAAAGATCCAGCATGTTTTCACTCAGGGCTTTATCTGCTATGTCACTATCTTGTTTTCAGTTCAAGACAGAAATGTCTCCTGGAACTTCATCATGTGAGTTGCGTTTGGCAGTTCACAGCCCTGAAGGCCAGGGTGGCAGAATTGTATACCTTCTTCCTCATTTAGTAGAGTACTCTGCTTTCCCTGCATTAGGGACTGATTCTTGGTTCAAGCTCTCAAGGATCCCTTCTTAGAATCCATGGACACCAAAGCTGGATCAGCAGCTGGATTCTTGTAAAGGTATTTACAAGACTTGATGATCATACAGAAACAATGTGGATTCCTGGTAGCAAGGGGCTGGTAATTTTGCTCTAAAGATGCACTGGTAATTGTATCCTCCAAGGCTTCAATAACTGGAGGAAAAGCTAAGGGTTTTGTGCTTTAGTAAACTCAAAAGCTCTCTATACATTTGATGGGCATCACAGTAACCCTTATCTTCCCATCTGAATACATTCTTTATCCCATCAAGGGTACTTACTAATTAAAAAATCCTCTAACACAGGAACAGAAAATAGGATGCCTTCAATGTCTAACATGCAAGGAGAGTGGAGGGAGACAACTGGTTTGCATAAGCCAATTTATCCACCTTTGAGTCTAAAGAATTGGATTCTTCAAGGAGGATGTTTATTTTTTTCTTTTTTGCATGGGAACTCCTGACAATTAAGGTTGAGGATGGTGCAGGACTTTATATTTTTCCTTAAGAAACTACAGTCTCATCCAATCTTGGGAAGGAGCATGGTAAAGGGAGGATGTATGCTTCCTTAGCTCAGGCTGAGCCATGATGGAAAATGTCCAAGGAGTGAATGTCTTAGATCTGTTTTCTGGGACCATGACTGCCTCAGAAACCTCTGGTCATGAGCAGGTACTAATGACTTCCATCTATGAACCACAGACTTCCTTATGTACCAAACCCAAGGGAATAGAGTCCTTGTTCTTGGTTACCACAAAGCAGGTATCCAAAACTGATAGCCATGGAGAGGTGTCCAGACTGATTAACAGCGGAAGGGCTCTAGCTCCAAAGAATGTGCTTTTCCTCTGACAGTATGGTAGTCTCCTGCAGGCCACAGCCATAAGCCTCAGTGCAAGCAGAGATCCGTGTCAGAGGCTTCAAAACTGACATTCAGATCCAAATACCCTTGAGCACAGGGATGTCTCACAACTTGACTGATATGTAGTCTGACTCCTAGTGTCACTTCTCTCTTTTCTTTATGCAATTTTAAATGGAACATCCATAAATGCTATGAATATAGCACCATGGCAGCCTTTGAATTTTTGGGATGAGAAATGGCTGTGTGTCTGGTCTAAGAATTTTGTGCTCTCCATTTGATAATCTTTTGGTATAGCAGCTTGCACCCCACACTGCACTAAAAAGGGGTGCAATCTTCTGGTATGGTAGCTTACACCCCTTCTTAGTACAGTGCGGGCAAGAGATGCAACTGTATTCAGGCTCTGAGCACAGCAAGCTATTATTTTAGAAATCTTTATGGTGTATTTACTTTGCACAAGAAATACGCTCAGCAGCCTTGGAGACTGATAACAGGAAATAGTAATAATAATAATAAGTACCTCAATGGGGGAAGCAAAATGTTATCTGTACTCTGGAAGCTAGGCCAAATAAATGGACTGACAATCCTCCGTTACTTCCATCAACATTTCTTTCTTGCACTGTGGCAAGAGGGAACTATAAATGATATGGGGAGGCATCCCTTATATACTACCAAAGTGTTGATATCCAATTGAGAGGGCATCCACCCTGTCTAGACTAAAAAGACTGACAAGCTCTAGAAGTCTGGCTGCATGTCAAGGCCTTCTGTGACAGAATCGCAAAAAGTTAACACCACTGCAAGAGTGAACAGTATGATGAATGTAAACTAAATCTCCATTTATACCTAAAGACGTTAGTCTGGTCAAAAAATTCAAGCAGGCACTAATATGAATGGACAGTGAAGGACACTACAATTCATCAGCAGTAAACATTATTATTTAGCAGACTGTATTTGGTGTACTGTTCCACTGTGTTCCCAAAGTACACAAAGACATATTAAAATAAGTCCAAAGCACCTGAAAGTTTTTCCACTCATCCCTCCCAGAACACATCAGTATTATAAACATGACTGCTGTTCAGATATTTAGAAAAAAATGAATAAGCAAATGATATCATAATATAAATATTATATCCATACAGGAAACAAAAATAAAATATATGAACTATAAAAGCTAAAAAGGCAGTCCTATTCAGTAAACAGGTCTATATCAGAACAGTGAAAGTTCACAAGAACGGACGCTCTTCCGATCAAAAATGCCGGACATCGAAACGCTATTTCTGGGGTCGCAGTACAGTGAGGATAGGAATATTTGCCCTTTCCTCACTGTAGTGCGACCTCGGAGTTGGAATATATATTTAGCGGGGGGGGGGGGGCACAGCCCCCCACAATATCAAGTTCAATGTTTGTGCTTTTTCGATGTTTGAGCGTTCTTTCTTGTGAACTTTCGCTCTTCTGATATAGACCCTCAGTAAACCACCTTTCAAGGATATACAACACAGTGATGGTGTAACAGTCTTTGGAATACTGCTTTGTCAAGTTATTTTGCATTATTAGGCTGTAATGTCACTTGTTTTACAATTACAAAGAAAGTAAATATAATTTTACCTTTTTTAAACTATCTTCTCCGTTCTACATCCCTAATGGTAATGAAGTGGTCATAGCTGAAACTACTAACCACTCATATTAAAATAAAATTCTATACGCATTCAAAGCCATTACTACAAAACTAAAAAAGCCAATTCTGTTATGTATTCCTTTGGAAAACTAGCATAGCATATAAAATGGAGACACTTACAAATAACATATTTACATGATATACTATTTAAAATAAACCTATTAATTTTCTATTATCAGGCTTATCCTATTCAGGATCATAGGGGAGCCAGAGTATCCTAGTAAATACAGTGTATAAGGTAAAGAACCAGTTATGGTTATGGACCGGAACACTGCATGAACTAGATTTACACACTAGGTTATCTGTTGTTTCATCCAGATAGTCTCTGGATGCCATTTTACGGAATCCATGCTGTTTTAGAGTAAGATGACAATATTGTTGAATATAACTTGAAAGTTTGAAATAAATAATTTTTTTCTACCAACTTGCCAGGAATGGGTAGGATGGAAAAATTAAGGTGCGAGGTGTTTTCAGGTTTAAGTTGTTAGGGAAAGGGGAAATAAATGTTGTTTTCAAGATGTTTGACATTTTATATTGTGTCAGGCAAAGGTTAAAGATGTGATGAAGAGGCTGAATTAAAAATTTCCTGCAGTGGTAGATACACCAGGGAAAGATGCAGTCTGAACATGGAGGAAGAGTCTTTGGATATATCTTCAAGTAGGTTACTGATTTATTTACATGAGATTTTTTAAGTAGAAATGGGAATGATGGGAGGGCACTATGAAAGACAGGAGAGGGGAGTAGAGATGCCGCTAACAGTTCGTTTTTTTTTGGGGGGGGGGCTAAACTCTGTGACAAAGTCAAAGCAGGTGAGTGGTCCTTAATTAGTCTGGATTAGGTTTAAAGAACATTTGTTGTCAAAAAATTTACATCCAGTGGGCAGACTAATCTCATGCCAGAAATGTTCACTGGAGGTTACTAGGCTAATGACCCTAGGGCCTTGACAAGCCTAGACATGTAATACTCGTATTCCCTAACTGACCATTGTTAGATGATTCCCTAACTTGTCCCTTGTTATACAGTTTGATTATTTGCAGAGTGAATTTATGATCAGCACCGGGTGCCCCTGTCCATGAGGGACATATGCGCCACCCCAGGGGTGAATTTATAGTCCCCCATCCAGATGTCCAGGTTGCGCTTAAATAGGGTCATTGAGGAGCTCTGCTTAACGTGAACTGGAAGTTCATTCCAGAGTAGCAGCACTCTCTGAGAGACGTAACTGTCTCTCCAGCATGTTTTATTTAAATCCCAGGCTAGGTTGAGATCTCTGCAATGAGTGCCTCTTGTCCCATTTGATTTGCAGATGTGCAGCATTTCCAGTAGAGCAGGATCAGACTGCTCTGTGGGCCAGGCACAGGTCACCTCTCAGCAGTCTGTAGGACACTGAGTACAGCAACAGGGCTTTGAGTTTTTCCATGTAGGTCATGTTTTGTAGTCCCTGAATTCTCTTGGCCAGGAATCTCTGTGGTCTCTCTAGCTGTTGCAGGTGTCTGGTGAGGTACATGCAAAATGGAGCATCGTACTCTATTAGTGGTCTGATGAGAGTGGAGGACAGAGGAGTTATAACATCCTTGGTCCTGGATGCGATGACCTTACTTATGCGGTGTGCAATGTAAAAGACTTTCTTTACCACTGTGGATACATGGTGATCAAGGTTTAGACTGCTATCAGCTTGTGTTACCAAGTCACGCACCACTGGGTTCGAGCTTAGGGGGGATGCTGCCTATATTGTAATTTTCAGGGGCTACCTCTTTGCCAAAGGGGACAACAACGCACTTTTGTGCTTTTAGTTTTAGATTGTAGCTTTGGCACCAATTATTTGTCTGCATTAACCCCTCCTTTAATATGCTATTATGGGACTCAATGATTGCTCCCAGTTTGCAGTCATCTGTGAACTTGGTAAGCCACAGGCTGTCTGCTTTCACCTGGAATTCCAACAACTAGACTGCCAACAGTAGAGGGCCTAGCAAGAACCTTGTGGTACCCCCACTGGTTACTGTTCTACTGGTGGTGGTGGAATCCCCAACTTTGACAATATGGGTTCTGTCAGTGAGCCAGTTGGCTACCCATCTAGTGACATATGGGTTTAATCCCAACTGGAAGAGTTTCTTGATGATACCAAAGTGGGGGATTGTGTTGAAACCCTTAGCTAAGTCAAGTAGGCAGTATGTACTGCTTTGCCTTCATCCAGGGCTTTGGTGACATTTTCAAAGAAGTTCACCAGGTTTAGTAAACATGATCTACCCTTAAAGAAGCCAAACTGGGTTGGGTCAAGAGTCTGAAGGTTGCCTATGTCCTTGTTAATAAGGTCCATGATGATTCTTTCCATGGTCTTGCAGACAACGTTGGTTAGCCTTATGGGTCTATAGTTCCCAAGGTCGGTTGATGGACCGACCCCCTCTGTTCAAAGGGATTACAGTTGCTGTTCTCCACTCTGCTAGAACAAAGTCAGTGCTCAGGCTATGGTTAAACACAGTGCCAAGTGGATTCACTAGGTCATGTTTTAGGTTGTTTAGTAAGCAGCCTGGGATGTTATCTGGTCCCATAGAAGCTGTGTTTTTAGCCTTGGAGAGCGCAGATATGACCTTTTCATTGGAGATACTGGGGAGGGACAGGTATCAGACATGCTTTGAGTTATGGTTGGTGGGGAAAGGGGGTTGAAGTTTGTGGCAAATTTGTCAGCTAACAGGTTGGCAATTTCCTCAAGGTTGGCGTGAGTGGTACTGTCTATGAGTTTGAAACATAGCTGGGTATTCCATTTTAGATTATGGATGTAGCTAAAGAATGCCTCATGACTGTCTTTAGCTAGGGAAGCTAATTTAGCCTCACAACTAGCTTTAGAGGACTTTACCAGATACCCGATTTCCTTGTTCAAGCTGTGGAGGGCATTCTTTCTCTGCTAAGTTCCCTCTTGTTCTTAGGCATCAGTTTCTTCTTTTTGTCATATAACCTGTTTATACTCTAGGTCAACCAGGGTGGCTTGTATTTATGGGAGGATATGGTTTTGATCCTGTCAGGTACAGCAGAGTCAATACAGCTGTATAAGTAGTTCTACAGGGCGCTTGTGTACTCCTCTGAATAGGAGTCATTGTTGGCTGTGTTCAACATGAAAAATGAAATCACTGGAAACCAGGGTAGAGTGAGATAAAATCCTTTAATAATTCTAACAATTTTCCAGGTGCACAGAGTCAACCGAAGTTCTTTAATGATTCCAAGCAATTTCCAGATACACATGTAAAAGCGTTCACCCAGAGGGCTTCCTCAGGTGCATAAATCAGCTAACAAAGGTTAGTGCATGGTTTAAATACAATGTAAAAGTCACAAGTCTAAGTTAATAGGCAATTAAAGGTCAATTTAGTTAAAAGAGAAGTAATAAGATAAAACATACTTAAAATAATTGTTATGGCATATTATAAAAACTTGTAACTATACGTTTCAAATTATATGTATAAATACACATGCTTGTGTATAAGAACCAAACTGATAAAAACGCAGATTAGTATGAATAAAAATTCACATTAATAAAGCCACATTAATAAAAATGTGTGTGTGTGTGTGTGTGTGTGTGTGTAGATATATATATATATATATATATGCATATAAAACTGAAAATACACATGCAAAACAGATGCAATCAGATAATACAGCCTGAAATATGTTTAAGTTAAACTTACTCAGATTCATGTTTAGCAGTAAGTATTGGTTTTAGACAGGCTATACCATTTAGCTTTGGGATGACATGGGCCCTGAATTGTAAAATCAATTTAGTTCTGCTCTCTCAGTCCTAAGGATTATGTTGTCACCTCTTATGTCCTCAAATAGAACTTCTAACATTAAAAACTTAAAGTTATGGTAAGTTCTGTAGGTTATCTTTGCATAAAGCATTAGGGGGTATATGTTTGTTAATTTCTGAGTGGCCACTAGATATACAATCTTTGAATTTTGATTAGTTTTTCCTATATAAAATGAATTGTAATAGGAGCATTTAACACAAGTAAACCGATAACCAAAATTCACCAGATTGAGGGTCTATAAGGTTAAAATCTACCGTTTAATGAATAATCCATTGGTAAACAAAAAAAAAAAAAAAAACGAATATTGAGCACTTTCGTCCCTACAAAGCAGGGACTTCCTCAGAATACCTTGTGTTAAAATTACCACAGCTCTGATTTCAAAGTCTGTGCCTGTCTCTGGGTGTACTATTGTTTTCCTTGTGTCAATATATTTACAAAACATGCAATTTCCACATCTGTAGGATACTTTTTTTCTGAGAATTAAATGAGAATCATGATCTAGGTTGTTCCGTATAACATAAAAAAAGTTATGTACTTACCATAACTTGGCATCTTTGTGTTGTCCTATGTCACTATTCATCAGTCTTGGGTCTTGGATCCGACATCGGATCTGAGCCGGCAACTTTATAAACCGCTTCTAGGCTCAAGCTTCTCCCACTCCCATGATCCCCAGCTGCCCTCTAACCCCTCAAATCGAGTTTGCCTAAACTAGAAAGCGGCTAAGGAAGACTTTGACCACCAGATATGACATCTCCACATCCTCTAGATCCCACAGAACAGGGGAAAGAGGGAGCAATAGTGATGAATAGTGACACAGGATAGCAGAGATGCCAAGTTATGGTAAGTACATAACTCTTTATCTGATGTTAACCATGTCACTATTCCTCACTTTTGGGTCAGAGTCCCCAGCTACTCTAAATCCTGGGCGGCCTCATGGAAGGACATGCCAAAGAACTGTGGAGCCAAAACAAGCCCTGTTCCTGGAGACAATGTCAAGCCTGTAGTGACTGACAAAAGTTTGAGGAATAGACCAAGGGGCTACTACACAAATGTCATCTACGGAATGACAGGCAAGAAAGGCAGCTGAGATAGACACTGACCTACTGGAATGAGCTCTGGTTGGACCTGGTAAGGATAAGCCTTTGCATGAATAGGTGAAGGAGATGCACATCAAAATCCAATAGGAGACAGATACTTTGGAAACTGCCTGACCCTTCCACGTAAGAAAGAACACCATAAACATCTCGTCAGACCTGCGAAAATCCTTTGTTTTTTCCAAGTAGAATCATAACTGCCTATGCACATCTAGCATATGCAAGAGATATTCCCCTTTATTAGCAAAATTTGGAAAGAAAACTGGCAACTGTGCCAACCTTCGGCATGAATGAAGGGTTAGTTTGAAGGGCCACTCTGTCTTTATGAAAAGACCATGAAAGGCGGTTTGATAGAAAGAGCCTGCAATTCTGAAACTCTTTTAGCTGAAGTTATGGTTACTAGAAAAGCCGTCTTCCATGAAAAGAATTTGATATCACATGGCAGCAGGCTCAAATGGACTCTGTATTTGAGAGACTGCAGCAGAAAGGGAAGGTCCCAAGGGTGGGGGAGGATCCTTGACAGGAGGTTGGAGCAGAACACCCCCCCTTCAAAAACGCCTTACACAAGTAATAGGAAAAGTTAGGTTCTCCACTGCCAACCTCACTTTGATAGCAGCGAAGCTAGCTCCTTTCTGAAAGAGTGAAGACAAGAAGAGCAAGATATCTGAAATGGAAGCCGAAGCGGGATTCGGATTGCGCTGTTTGGACCAAATAGAGAACCTTTTCCACTTACTTACGTAAATCTTTCTAGTGGAAGCCTTGTGAAAGGCCAGGATAATGTCCTTGACTAGAGAAGTGAGCCTGGACTAATTCAACATTACTGGAAGGAGACAAACCATGCCATCAGACAGAGTCAGGAGTTTGGGAATCAGAATCTGAGAGGGATGAGAAATCAGATCCGGAATGAGATCTAGTACCCAAGGGGGAACCACACCTGCCGAGGTCAAAAGGGGGCTATGAGAATCAAGATGGCCTTGAGGTGATGAGCCTTCTGAAGTACTCTGAATGAGAGGTAAAGAAGGATAGGCCTAAAGGAGACCCAGAGGCCAGCTGTGAACCAGGGCGTCCCCGGGGGATTTCCCATCTGGGACAATCAAGGCAAAATACAGGCTGCATTTGTGGTTGAGAGGGGAAGAAAACAGATTGCAGCTCCACCGCAGAAGGGTTCAAGGACCACTCGTGAGGACTCAGGATTGCCCTAATGTGTCTGTCCCCCAGTAAGCTGGACTCTCCGGGAATATGCATTGCAATGAGAAAGCACACCCAGGGAAATTGCTCATTCCCACACTTTCATGGCCTTGCGACAAAGCAGACACGAACGTGTGCCCCCTTGCTTGTTGATGTACCACACAACAGCCATGTTGTCCATGTGAACTACAATGGTACCCGGAGGGAGTCAGTCCTGAAAGGCTTGCAACATGAGGAGGACTGCCTCATCTCCAGGACATTGATATGCAGTTCAGTCTCTGCGGAGGACCACAAGCCTTGGACCATCTTTCTTTGAAAATGCCCCCTCCAACCCAACAGGGAAGTATCCTAAGGTCACTGTGAGACTGCAGGGAGGAAGAAAGAATGGTCTGCCTGCTAGGAGGTTGGGAGACTGGATCCACCAAAGGAGATGACACCTGTACAGTGGGGTGAGACAATCTGGGTTGACATTGGATGATACAGGGAAGATCACTGAATTGCTAAAGTCCATTGGAGAACCCTCATGTAGAAACCGGCTAACAGTACTAGAGAGATGACTGCCACCATGGACCCTAAAGCCCTGAGAATAAGGTGGGCCTGGGGATGACACAGATCGAGAAAACATTGGACATGAGATCTGATGAGGTGCACCCGGTGAAGTGGGAGTGCTGCAATCTCCGACACAATGTCCAACTGGATCAGGATGAACTCCAGATTCTGGGATGGAATGAGGTTGGATTTGGGTAGATTCACTGTAATTGCTAACTGGTCGAAAAGATGAAGTTAAGTACTGAGAGGAGGTGGCCAGCCAATGCTTCATGGGAGTTGTGAGGAGCCAGTCATCATTGTATGGAAACACCAGGAATCCCCACAGTCTCAGGTGAGTGGCGACCACTGCCTTGCACTTGAACACCCAGGGGGTGGTGATGAGACCATAGGGCAGGGTCCTGCACTGATAGTGATTGGCCCCTACTCGAAAGTAGAGATGTCATCTGTAACACCGGTCTATTTTTATATGATAGTTCATGTCCTGGAGATCCACGCAGCACATACAATCATCCTTGTGAACAGAGGCACGATGGACTGGTCAGTGACCATCTGGAATGCTGACTTCTTGACAGAGAGATTGAGCTTGCTGACACCCAGGATTGAATGCAGGTCTCCCATCTTCTTTGATGCCAAAAAGATGCAAGAGTAAGTTCCCGATTATCATTGTTCTGGGGGAACCTCTTGAATGGCTCTCTTTTGAAGTAACTTGAGTACATCTTTCTGAGCTAGCTCTCTCTGATGGAGTGGTGCATCGGGGATGTATCTCCTGACCAGAAGAGGTGACTGAGAAAAGGGAATAGAATAACCCCTGGAAATGATCTTTAGCACCCAATGCTGTTTTGTAATACTTTCCAGACCAAAAGGTGCAGATAAAAATGATCCCCAACTGCCTCCAGGGCAGGACAGTCAGGCAGCACTTCAGGAGCGCTGCAGAGGCTTCTTCAGAGAAGGGTTCCCTGGAGCCCTGATTTTGCAGACCTCCTCTGCCCCTGGGGTGGTGTCTGCCTTTGAACTCTCCCCCCGAAACTCTAGAGGAAGGCTCATCCTGAGCATCAGGAAAGGCAGACTGCAACTTGCGAAACTTCATTTTCCTGGCCCCTCGCTGCATCTTAGAAAAGAAGCATTGGGGGGGGGGGTCTGATTCTGGGGGGAGGTCTGATTCCCACAGCTGACAAGGTGTTGCCTTCCTGCTCACTGTGGGTAAGAGTGTCTTTGACCGAAGGGCCAAACAGGGTAGAACCTTCGAAGATGACACTGGTGAAAGACACCTTAAAGGGCTATGCAAATCCACAAAGGCCCAACCAGACGTGACACCGAATAGAGATGCCTGTGTCGGCTGCTTGAGAGGCACCTTCTGTAGCATTGGCAATCAGCTTCAGTGATGAATTAGCCAGGGAAGAAAGTGTGGATAGTTTGGGGGACACCTTACTTAGTTCCCCAGCAGGCAGTACCTCAGAAAGGGAAGTGGTAAGCTCCTTGATCAAGTCCCTTTGTAACCGGGTGAAATGTGCCAATTAGTTAAGCACCCGCAGACTGACTGTAGCTGAGGTGAAAACCTCTTTTCCATGCCTGTCAATCACCCATGATTCACGGTTAGGGGGATAAACAGATGTACTCTCTTTCGTCAGCTTTTTGTTAGTGGCGGCAGCTACAACAATTGCATCAACTGGCACACCTTTGGAGCAGAACTGCTTGTCAGAAGGGGGACTGAGGAATTTGTCTGCACGTTTAGGAACGGGCTGCACAGTATCCAGCTCCTTCCATGCCCTGCTGGCGATAAGGTCTACAAGTTCATCTGCAGGGGGGGATCCTAGGAGATTGATGGTCCCATACTGAAAGCCTTCAAAAACATGGACTCCTCAGAGGATAGGGGAAGGGAAGAGCAACCGCCCTTAAGCTTAAGGTTTTCCAGAATGTCCCCAAAGGGGACATCCTTGGGCGGAGATCTTGCGGACCCGTCCCCTTCATCGAGGTCTGTATCCTCGGTGAGCATCTCAGCGGGGGAGTCCAAGTGTCTCCACTTACACAATCTCTTCCAAGAAACCTCCTCCAGGGGTGGCTTGGAGGAAGATTCGAAAGAGAGGGGGACCCCAAGAAGGGGCAGCTCCTGCCTGAAGGCTAGTTCGAAAGGGCTGACCTGGAACAGGATGAGTAGGGTCCCCTCAGGGGGGATGGAATGGTCCCTGGAAGGCCAAGGAAGAAACTCTCTGGGATGAAAAGGTCCTCTCTATGACCCGGAAAGCTGAAGGACTGGATGATGCACTGTCCATACACACAGCAGGAAAGCCCACCTGGGGAGGAGGACTAGAGCAGGCCAGCACTTCCTGGACTCTGGAGAGTACCGGCTCCAAGCTGTCAAGGGCTGAAACGTCAAGGGGATGGGAACGGTTTGAGAAAACTGGTCTGAAACCCCCACGCAAGGACTCTGGTAACCACTCAAGCCCGGGACTCCACCTGTTCAGGGTAGGCCAAGCAGAAGTAGTCAGGGGCTCAGGGGTAGGGACGGAAAGGTCCTCGGGAACCCCAGCCTGCCCACCCAAGTGATCCAGGGCTGAAAATCCAAAACCAACCTAGTCGGACGAGGAGAAACCAAAGAAGGGGTAGGGGATGGCCCCTTGGCCCAATGGGCAGGAGATGTGAGAAGCCCCAACTCAATCTGAGCCTAGAAAAAGAACTTCATCATCCTGTCCATATCGGAAGGGAGCAAACTCCTGGAGGATCTAGAGGAGGAAGAGGACCTCTCCTCTAAGGAATGACTCCTACTTTTGGAGGCAAAACTAGCCAGAACTAGAGGGGGAATCCTCAATAATAGTGGGATCTGACAGCAATCCCGGATCCAACTGCCTAGGATCTGATGGGCAAACAAGAATCCAAATGCTTGGATCCCATAAGACTCGGATCCAAGGAAGCTGGATATGTGGCTGGCCTGGATCTGACTGGATCTGAAGGCCTCGATCTTGAGGCCTTGGATCCGGAAGTAGACTCCCGTGATCTCGGATTTGAGGGCCTCCAGGTGGTTGGCGCCCAAAAAATAAAGACACTCCTCGTGCAAATCGGAGATGGGCATCTTCTGACCGCACGAGGAGCACCTTCTGAAGCCAACTGGCTTATCAGACATAGCAGAAACAACCTGCAGCCATACGAACATGCAAGACTTAGAACCAGGAGAACAAGCACGGGTCAGAGCCGGAAAAAAAAAATAAATAAATAAATCAGTGTACATTAAGCACTAACCAACTACAAGAAACTATAAATTACTAAAACACCACCAAAAAGTAAGAAATAATGGCCACTACAAAAAAAGAGTGTCAAAACACACAGACTAACAAACGGGAGGGGTGGGACTAAAATGATCACTACTATGAAGCTACATTACTCAGTAACAAGGACACTAATTACAGTAAAAAAAAAAAATCCTGAAAAAAGGTTAGAAATAAAGCTACTTATCCCCACTGCAGACTCAAGTCAAAGAATCTGCGTTGAAGCTTAGCATGGCAAATGACATCTGAGGGGTTAGACGGCAGCAGGGGATCATGGGAGTGGGAGAAGCTCAAGCCTAGAAGCTGTCTATAAAGTTGCCAGCTTGGATCCAAGACCTAAGAGTGAGGAATACTGACATGGATAACATCAGATTATATTTTTTAGGTTTCTGTCTCGTGTGAAAATAAAGGCTGCGGCGTGATAAAGTTACTGAGTGTAGGAACATCTGGGAGTATATGTCAGTGTTTTTAAACAATATTCTTAATAGCTAAAGTATTTTTGTCATAGATCAAAATACATCTGAGCTTTTGTATGTTTCCAAAATTAGTACCATGTCCTATATGTTTACCTATATCTTTACGTTCTTGGCCTGAAAATACAGGGGCAGCGACTGTATCTTTTTTTTTACTTCACACATCTGCTTAACTTCCAGTCTGTCACAGCCCCTATCTACTAAACCATCGACTGCCATTTTCTTTTGCTCCAACATATTATCATCTTGTGCATTCAGTCTTGCTACTCTTAAGAACGGATTGCTGGCTACGTTCTTAAAAGTGAAATGTGGGTGCATTCTGTTTCTGTGTAATATATTACATTTAACGGGTTTCTTACACAAACAGGTGTCTAAAAAGCCTTCATTTTTAGTAACAGTGATGTCTAAAAAATCAGTGCTAGAATAGGAGATGCATTTCTTAAATTTCATAAATTCACATGTATTAGATAAGTAGTTAAAAAAACAGATTAAAAGTGATTTCATCTCATTCCCAAATGATAAACAAATCATCCACAAATTGTTTATAAAATACAACATTCTCAAGAAATGGGTTGCCAGCTGATAAAAATGTGCTCCTGCTCCCAAATATAAATAATATTAGCAGATGTATTTGCTATGGGGGTGCCCATGGCAGCACCCCGTACCCGTTTATAAAGTTGTCACTGGAACAAGACATTATTTTCAAGTACTAAAGACAAGATATTACACAAGGTGGTAATAAATGATTGCTTACATTCTGTTAGTTGTAATAAGAACTATTTAACTGATTATATTCTATATCTGAAGGAATAACTGTGAATAAGGAATTTATGTCTAGTGTAACAAAATAGCATTAAGTAATATTCCTATCTGTAGCCCAATCATACAGACTTTTAAAAAGTCAGTTGCATCTCGCAAAAAAGTGCCTGTGTTTTCAAAGTTAACTCTGAGTTTCGACTCCAGGTAATTAGAGGCTGGTTCAGTTACCCAGCCTCAGCCTGAAATAATATCTTCTTGTTCCAACAACTTTATAAACGGGTCTATATTATCAAAGTGAAAAACCCTATTCCCGAATAGCTAAACGTCGACACCTATACCACGAAAATCCCAAAAGCACTAAACCGTGAAAAAAAAAATATATCGAAGTGTCATAGTCGGCCAACCCCACCACCCGCTACATACTACCTACCCAAAGAAAATAAATAAACCACACACATACACTAACCAAACCCTACTTCTTACCTAAGGTAAAGCACCAAAACCCTACCTCTAACCCTACACTAAACCCCACATACACAACTAACTATGCACTATCTTTAACCCCTTCCTAACCCTAAGGTCCGTAACTACCGCACATGTCCCCTACACACATACACCCAAACAAAATAAATAATCCACATACATACATTTAACAACACCCTACCTCCAACACTACACTAAACCCCACATACACAACTATCTATGCACTATCCTTAACCCCTCCCTAACCCTAAGGTCCGTAACTACCACACACACCTCCTACAGACATACACCCAAACAAAATAAACAATACACATACATACACTTAAAATAACCCTACTTCTAACACTACATTAAACCTTACATACATTACCTATCTATACACTTATCTTAACCCAAATCCTAACACAAAAGTCCTATCTATCGCACACTTACCTTACGGTGCTATACCACAGACGGGACAACCAAAACAATTTGACATTTCGGAATTCGCAGTTTTGTACGTTCGGGATTTCCATACTTCATGCAATACATGTCGACATCTTTGTATTCACTCATACGTTTTTTCCCGTTCGTAATATAGACCCTTATAAACAGGTGAGGGTCCAGAGATACTTACACTGACCACTATAAGTTGGGGTTTTACCACATAACACACACACAGACACACAAATACTTACGTTGTTCATAAGCGGGATCTATCATGATACATACACACCTATGCTTACTTACAGGTCAACTGGATAAACACCAATTCACTTCAAGCATGTCTTTGGGGGTACTGGAGGAAACCTGAACACCTACACAAAACCCAAACAGAGACAGGAAAGACATACACACATCACACAGAAGGAACCACAGGCAAGAAGTTTTGAGAACCAAGCACTGGGAGATGGCAAAGCTACACACTGCAATACTGTGCCAGTGATCGCTTGCTTTCATATACATCCTACTCAGACAACCAAAGATAACCACTTGGTGTTTACAATGCTGAAGTCTGACTGTAATGAATATTCTTATAAATTATAGCCAACTTGCTGCTTTATTATGCACTGCAACATCCCTGCTAAAACATCCCCCATACTCATACATGAAATAAGCCATAGCAATGACTGTTTTACATTAATTTCAGCAAATACAATACATTGTGGGACACTTCTCCTGCAAAGTCAGATCAGTAACTGCTTACCTGTGATCAAACAATATCAGGGCAAGTCACTGTTATCCAAAGACCACCACATACTCATCAATCACAGTCACTGTATTGACTGAATACACATCAGATGTCTGTGAGTTTAAAAATGGCCACAGTGAAATATTCCTACTTGTATCACATAAATGCAAACTAGTCATGCAGAACATGATGAATAACTGTTTAAACAACAGCAGTAGAGTCATTTTCACCCACAGACAAGTCCTGTACTTAGCAATCATTTCTAATTAGTTGACAGTGTACATCTCAGACATTTAACTGTAATTACAAAGCTAATAATGCATTTCAACTTCATTTCACACAAAAGCACAGTGAGGTTTTTCATCATAATTCACACAAATGCATACTAATCTTGGAAAGCCAGATGACTGCTTAACTACACAAATGACAGTACAGTCAGTCACAAAGACAGCCACAACACCTAGCAATTATAGGAACTTTGTTGCGTGCACCTCAGACATCGGACTGAAACAGTACAAAAAATAATGCCCACAGGAATGCATCTTAACTTTTTCACACAAACACTCAGCAGCCATAGTAAAGAATTCCAACTTGCTTCACACAAATACACACATGTCCTGCTATACCATATTAATGACTGGACATATTCAGTATGAGCAAATGAAAGCAGGATCAGTAACTTTCAATCACACAGACATATGCCATATCCAGCAAGTTTAGCCACTTTGACTGTAAACCTCAGATGTCTGTAAAAAAATAAAAAGTGGGCACAGCAATTTAATTCATCTGTTTCACACAAACACGCAGTAGCCACAGTGAAACATTCCAATTTACTTCACAAAAATTCTCAATGTTACTGCAAAGCCAGATTAAAGATGGTTTAACTCAATTAAACAACAGGGTAATTTTCATCCACTAAGATAGGCCACCATATCCAACAATTACAGCCACTTTGTTGATTCCATACACCTCAAATGTGGTTTAATCAAGCCAGAGTAAAATATTCCAACGTGCTTCATGCAAATTTACATCGGTTCTACAAAGGCTGACTACTGTTACTTGATCACATTATAGCAGCCATTTTCATTGACATACAATTCCGCAGCCCCAGAATTACAGCCATGTTTACTTTCCATACCTCAGATGTCTGAGGCTTAAAAAAAATGGCCATCGTGGTGCATTCACCTTTTTTCCTCACAAACACAAAATAATCTTATCAAACCTATCACAGCCTAGAAACTTATGTGCTTTACCATTTTCTGGATTGCAAGGCAGCCACAATGTATCCAGCATTTGGGTCTGCAACAGCATGAATAGGCAATTTACTCAAACTCTGAAATTTCACTGGTGTTTTTAAAATCATTGTAAGTCAGGAAAAAAATAAGTGTAAATGGCTTTCTGGCTGCCCGGTCCATGCTTTATTAAGAAGTGTCATTTTTCTTCTAAAATAATTTGTAGAAACTGGGGGCATCCAAGATAGTTTGGGCCCTGAGTAACCGCACTGTTTGTCCTCCTCAACACTGGCTAGGTTACTAATTTGAAGCCTCCATAACAAAAAACTATGAGGAATTTACAAAGAATTAAGAATTTAAGAAGTAAGGACTTGAGAACAGGGACTTGACCTAAGGATGCAGTTACTGTAGCTCTTTATGTTTCCTCTGTTGTATTTATATTGCTGCACTGGGGGTACCACCAATTTCTAAGGTCAGCGAAGGCAATACTTTGGCTGGTCACATGGAATGCTAGTATGCCTAGCGTGGCTTGGGAAAAGTTCTTAATGCCATAGGAGTTAGGAAGACTGAGTATGCCAGATCCTCAATTGCACTTATTGTATGAACTCACATAACCCAAGATGGAAACAACTGACCTCCTTAATATATGAGAATTCACTGGAGTTTGAGTGGGTAGTAATTGGCACCCAATCTATGGCACTTAATCTTCCTGCATTTTGGAAAAACAGCTGTTTAGGATGCCAGTAATGATAAATGGTCAACACCGGTGCTGCCTATTAAATAAAATAAGATGAGAGTGCAGCATGAAGATAGTCTGAGATGGTAGAAAGTTTGACAGACCAAAGTAACCTTTTTAACTGTTTTGATAGTCAAATGACTGGAAAACTTGGGATAAGAAACTAAATAAATTCCTGTTATGAAATATGCTGTAATGAAATAAGATAAGGGTGGAGTATGAGGGGATTGTAATAACAGTTACAACAATAAGGCATTTAGGTTTGACTATAATGATAAAA